>NC_061093.1:57313210-57325710 GCF_015104395.2 Macrobrachium nipponense | reverse complement strand
TAATTATAATTAGTGATGATAATCCGGATGAAAGCCAGAATAGCTAAGGAAAATATGACATTAACGAAGGCATCATGAACTGTTTGAAACCTTAAATTCAAATTAAGAGTAAGTAAATTGTTTAGACGAATTATTCTTTTCTAACAGAGAATATTACAGACACTTTTGTGACCCAGTGTAAATGACAAGTATTGGAGATGCCTGTAGTGGAGGCCAGAACACAGAATTTAGTAGATTTTCTTTGAATTTTGCAGATTTTCTTTGTAAGTGTCCTTCTTACAACATACAATTAATTAGTGTCCAAATTGCATTTGTTAACAACATCACTCGCCTTCTTTCCGTGTTGCTGTAGACTGGAATTTAATTTGTACGTTTTTGTGAAATATTTTTTCTTTCCAGAGATGATTATTGTTGGCTTTTATTGATGTCTTTTTATTTTATGTCGACAAGTTCAGTTTGAATTTAATTTGTGTTTGTTGTAAAATATTCACATTTGTTTTCTTTGTATTTTTTTTTTATGATGTCGAAGAGTTTAATTTTTAGCTTTTATAAAATATTAATATTTTTCCTTAGTCTTTTATTGATGTCGACAAGTTTAGTTTGAGTTTAATTTGTAGTTTTTGTCAAATATTCACATTTTTAAAACGTTTTTATTGATGTCGACAAGTTCAGTTGAAACAAAACATTCTTCTGGTATTGCTAGAACTTAAAACATTCTTTTGGTATTGCAAGAACTTGTGGTGTTTAGATAATTAATCTAAATTCACAAATATTTTGAAATAACTGAATTGCTGTTTTGTAATGTACTTTATTTAAGACACATATTGATATTTATATTTTTGCTTTGGGTAACAAAGATTGAGTCTTGTCATGTTGCTTAAGTGGAATTAAAAAAAAATAAGAAATTGTTATAAAATTGATTTTACAAAGAGCCAATTTGATTAATAATAAATACAATTGTTAACCAACGTTAATTTTTCTAATTCTAAAGAAAGGCAAACAATGAAATTTTTGAACATGATAATTTTTATGATTTTGAAAAGCTAATTTGCCAGATAAAATATTTTTGTTAAATTTCAACAAATGTTAATTTATTCTGATTTAAAAATTTTTAATATCCCTAGTAATGAAACATTCTCAACAGTTTAAATTATTATAATTCAAAAGAAGCCAATTGGCTTCATTTTCATGGTTATACAATAAAATTTAAAACATTTTGACACAATAGTAAAATTCTTAAATTTCAAACAGAACCCATTAGCTTGATTATGGAAATTACTGACACAGTTTTCTACAAATAAGACAAACCCAATGTTATTTAACAAGTTACAAATCTGTAAATTATTGACATAGTTGATGACAAACCCAAGTAAGACAAACCCAATGTTATAATATAACAAGTTACAAATCTGTTAATTTCAGATTATGGAAATTATTGACACAGTTTGTTTGAACTAAGACAAACCCACTGTTATATGAAGTTAGCTATGTAAATTTCAGATTATGGAAATTTTTAACACAGTTTGTATCAATTAAGACAAACCCAATGTTATATTACAGTTGTAATAATGTAAATTTCAGATTCTGAAAATTATTAACACAGTTTGTTTCAACTAAGACAAATCCAGTGTTATACTAAGACAAATCCAGTGTTATATATGAAGTTAGATATGTAAATTTCAGATTATGGAAATTATTAAGTTTTTATCAACTGTTGATAAGACAAACCCAGATTATGGAAATTATTAACACAAACCCAGATTATGGAAATTATTAACACAGTTTTTATCAACTAAGACAAACCCAGTGTTATATATGAAGTTAGATATGTGTAAATTTCAGATCATGGAAATTATTAACACAGTTTGTTTCAACTAAGACAAACCCAGTGTTATAACTCTTTCAAATCAGCTGAAAGCAGATTATTGTCGTTTTGAGTATCATATATTGCTTTGTCTGTTTCTCAGGTGCAAGTCCACAAGACAATCTTCAGACGAAAGAGAAGTGATGATCACCGGACGGGAGCCGAGCCAGCGATACTGCGTTGGTTCTGACGTCCTCGGCCGGCTCCAGTCGTCGGGATGTTGCCATGGTTACCAGAAGCGGACGTAGTAGGCGTCCCTCTTCCCGATGCACGTGAACAGCACCAGCACAGCGATGACAACTTTAAGGGAGAGAGAGAGAAAAGATAGAATTATTAAAAGGTCAGTTTTGGTTTTAATGTGATATCTTTGGCTGCTTAGAAGTTTTAAGTATTCAATCTGATTAAAAGCATATTTACCCTCTTTTTAAGGGAGAGAGAGAAGATAGAATTATTAAAAGGTCAATTTTGGTTTTAAAATGATGTCTTTGGCTGCTTAGAAATTTCAAGTATTCAATTTGATTAAAGGCATATTTACTCTCTCCCTTTTTTTAAGGGAGAGAGAGAGAGAGAGAGAATTATTTAAAGGTCAGTTTTGGTTTTACTGTGATGTCTTTGGCTGCTTAGAAGTTTCTGAGTATTTAAACTGAAAGGCATCTTTACCCTCTTATTTGATTGTCTATATGCTACTACTAGTTCTTCACTGTCATGAAATATTACTGTGAGGAATTTTAGCAGTGGTGAAATAACAGCTTAACTAAATTATAACTTGCTACTGTTCCTTGCGGTCCTAAATTTTAATTGCTACTGTATCTTGTAGTCCTAGATTTTAATGGGTGCTGTTCCTCACAGTCATTTATGACCGCTTTAGTTTTCTGTAATCATATTTTATTCATCGCTCATATTCTCTCCTAACCATACACAATTGAGTTAAAGATGGAGGATTGTTAATATTTACTTAACAAGTAACAGTGATGGATCAATTAGGAATTTTGAAATACACAGTTTACATTTGTATTTAAGATACTTAATCATTACATTCTATATAAGTGAGACACTCGAAGGTGAATCATAAAATTGTGCCCTTCTTGTTCTCTGATGTTCTAAGTTTCTTTTCAGATGCTGTAGTTGACCATGTCGATGTCTACACAAGCATATTAAACTGGCGACCACCACCACCACCACCAAATTAACCGATCCCAACAGTTGCTTTCTCAATGACAACGCCACAGCTGCAAACGTCAGTCTACCCTTTTTCACGACACACAGCCCAGAGGCCTGGTTCTTTAGGGCAGAGACGATCTTCAGGTCGGGTAAAAAGAAAGTTCACGGCGTCATCACAAAAATCTGAAGCGCTCCTTGAATGCCTACCTGACAATGTCTTCAGACAAATAGCAGAGTGGCTGGCCGAGTCAGACAACTGTCACATGAGATTTTGAAGGCACAACCTTCAGCCCTCAGAGCTAGAAAATTCTTAGATATCATAGGAATGGCAATAGGAGAGCCTAGCCATCACACGTCTACAAGCAACTACGATGACTTACAACAATTCCGGTCACAGACAGCCAACCAGAGATAACACTGGACTTAGTGTGTGAAGTTCATGTGTGAAGTTCATCCTGACGAATTTGCTGCACAAAACGGTCACTGCAATTCCCAACGCATCCATCATGCCCCTAGAGGAATTTCTCAAAATGGTAGATGCGGTTCATCTGGCCCAGACATCATCAGAGCCCACTCAACCACCACAACCCGAAAGTGACGAAGAAGTGATATAAATATCAAGTCACATTTCCCCACCACTGCCACACACACACCACTCCTGAAACAAGAGGGAAAACTGCCAAATCAGAAAATACAGCCTGATACGCTATGTAGAGGATCATAAAAGGACACGACCAAGGGGTTTTACTTCTGCCACTGGAGATTTGGAGCAAGGCTCAAGTGAACAGGGTTGTCTGTATGCTATCAAAAACATGTTGCTGCAGCCCAACCAACTACCCATATCACCACTGCCAGACTGGTTGCCTCGTAAGAGGGAACGAGGAGGCAACAGGCCTTTCAGTGTCTGTCTTCTAGAAATAAGCAAACGCACATAATGTCTCTATAGTTGATGTGAGCTCATGCATCTTTCATCCCAGCCAACCTGAATGAACGGCTAAAAGCAGCCCCCAACACTTTCCATGGGTACTGCTAACAATGCCCCACTAAAAATTCATGGCATCAAAAGCTTGAGTTTTACTGTATCCTCAGGTACAAGGGCTCCTCCAACAATGTTGCAGCTGCGCTTTCCAGGAGCACTGTTAAAATGCCGTCCAGATCCAGATATCCTGAGATAACAGCAGCCCAGAAGGATGAAGCAGACTACACCTTCTGATGAAGCAGACCTACAGCAACTCTGGTGGTAAAGTTCCACCATCTCAAGGAGGGATTTCACCATAAATATTGGAGAAGCAATATTACCTGTGAAAACTAGTACCTGACGCTGTGTACCGCTGGCCTTGAAGAGAAAAGGCTTTCAGTCTTGACCATGATCTGTCACACCCATCAGGCTGCTCCACTGCCCATACCTGACAAGAATACATTTGGTGGGCAATGACGATGGACTTGAAGAAATGGCCTACCCAGCGTCCTACCAAGCATCCAAACAGCTGAATGGAAAGTTGTGCGAAAGCTCTATTCAACTAGAACCTACACAGAGTCCCCTTGGTAACATCACCGGTAACATAACACCGCAACATTGGGGGGGAGCTAATTTCAAGTTGGCCTGGCCTGGCCCTTCCAGCTCCTTTACTGCTAGCCTAAGGTTAAACCATCAATGGCCTACAACCAAGAAGCCAGTGGTAAGGTCGTCAAGTAGTTCCAGCGTCCCCTTAAGGAGCAATAACCACCAAATGACCAGATGGAATGTGGCGAAATAAGTTGCCAATTCTTGTCAGAATCTGTAATGGTAAATGAGTTAGTAGTTGACCATGTATCTGTGTACATTTGCATCCTAAGTATTTATAAATAGTCATAAATATTTATAAATAGTCAGGTTGCAATCAACTGAATGTTGCACAAAATGAAATTGAGTGCAAAAATCCAGGCCTGTCATTTCCTTTTATATTGGGATATCCATCAGTGCATTCTGGAACTGCCACTTAACTTGGTTGTTACCAAGTAATTTTCCTTATGTTGAGCAGTCAAGACATGCTTCTGTTTCTCTGTCCCATTCCCGAGAGTAATAATGGCAGTTATTAAACTATTTTGAGGATTTTTTTGATTCTCTGCTTTCCCCCATTTGATCTGTTCCATGTTGGGTGATAACCCAACAAGGAGCAGATCAAATGGGGGAAAGCAGAGAATCCAGAACATCCTCAAAATAGTTTAACACAACTGCCATTATTACTCTCGGGAGAATGGGACAGAAGAACAGAAAACTTGCATTTTTTGTCAACATGCAAACTACAAGATCGCTCATAAGGGAAAACCCCAATCATTTGAACTGGAACCCCTCCATATAAGAGTAAGGACTACTTTATACCCAACTGATCCCAATCACTGGCTTTAGTCTGCCATCCTATTCCCTGTGGCTAACTGCCCACTCATTCATTTGCAAATGCCACCATGCAAAGTGAAAGTAAAGCCTTCCTCTTTGCATGGCAAGAAACCTGTAATGTTATGCTGTAATCAGGGCACGTCTTAAGGAGCTGACCTCTTCCTGACCCAAAATCCCCAAAGCCTACCATCTGTAAGGTTTGGCTACAGAACATTTCACTGCCACTAGGGGTTAATAAATAATATACTGGTTGGTGGAATGATTGTAGGAATCCCACTCTCCTTTCCAATGCTATCGTTGTTATCCCTGATAGAGGTGTTATGGTTAAACACAAATCTGAGGTAATTTCTCCCTTTCCTTGAGGAAACAGAGAGAGTGGAAGCGTTTGTCTGACAATGACGTTGAGGAGGAAAGGAAGATCTGAGATTCTTTCCTGATCCTGTAAAGCATCTAACTTCCCTCAGCCTAAGGAAAGGAGCTCCATCCCTCGAACAAAACAACTTCCTGATTCAGAGCTTGAAATTGTCCAAGCTCCAGAGGCTTCCTCTGCGGGAGCTTCTCAAACCCCCTCTAGGGGTTTTTCAGGCTTCTTCAGAAGCCTCCCTAGCCTCATCTCTAGAGGCATCCCAGGCAATCTCACTCCCAGATTTAGAGAACCTTCCACAAGAAAGATTGCAGACCTCAGTACCTCATGTGGCAGAGGTACACCATGCAAATATGGAATGTGAAATTACAGGTAATAAAAGATGGCGTACCCATTCCACATCTCCTCCTTTGTCACCTGCTCAAGTAAGGAAAGGCAAATGTAAAATTATGCCATCAGAAAAGTCTTCTTCCTCTGAGAGGCTGAATAGACCACCAAGAAAGAATAGCATGACCAAATCTCCATCAGGTAAGCCCTCTCTTTCAAGAGCTTCATATTCTTCATTTGGTCAGCCAACTAAAAATCTCTCTTCATAATGGCGTCTTTTGATATCCTGCAATGGATTTGTAAAGGACTGCGCACACGTGCAGAAGAGCTAAAAGTCTTGTTGAGAGAGAGAAATCCTGGTATAGTATGTCTGCAAGAAACCAAATTAGGCCCAGAGTTTTTTAATCCTGGGGTTAACTATGAGATTTTCTGCTTGGCCCCTCCTGCCGGTGACCGTGTGAGAACCAACAGGCTATGATTGCGATTTCCATGAGCAAGGAGCCAAGGTTAACCCCACTAAGAATCCTGCACAGTTGTAAGAAAGTTGCCCACTTCAATGCTGAATTACAGAAACTCCCGATCCACAGATTAGAGAGTTAATGTAAACCAAAACGCAATCAGAATGCAACCACAGCTTTGCCTTATGAGTAAACCTCCAAGAACTCTGTGCAAATTAGTTCACAACAGAATAGTGGTAGCTACTTCAAGATCATGAAGCTCAATGGGAGCTCAACATTTTATGTACCAACACTGCTGCAGGGTTGTTGATGACTGCAGCTGCAAGCAAGACCAACATGGAATATTAAGAGTAGGGTTTGCAGATGCTCATATGACAACTGCTAAGTCACATAATCATCCCAACAACAGAAGAGTATCATGTAATCATCCCCCGACATAATGATAAGGATGTTACACTCTTAGGGAGGAAAAATAGTTCACCACAGAATAGGCTGGCAGATCAGCTCAGTGGTTGGGGTAAGTTTGGTACTACAGAGTAGTAACTCTCCTATGTAGTAGTTGTCCACTTGACTGCTGGATAACAGAAACTCCTGATCCACAGTTAAGAAAGTTAAATTTAACCAAAACCTTACAAGCAAAATGCAACTGTAGCAGGCAGAACAGCTGCTTCGCCCAAACCACTATCCTAAGTTAATTTCCTCAGAAGAATTGGACAACTTTCCAGCCCTTCCTTCTAGGCAAGAGGAAATGAGAATAGGATGGATGGGAAAGGTTGTTTTAGTAACTTAAGATATTTTAGTTTTCCTGTAAAGGAAAACTATTGTGCCGTCTTTGTCCATCTGCCCTCAGATCTTAAAAACTAGAGAGGCTAGAGGGCTGCAAATTAGTATGTTGATCATCCACCCTCCAATCATCTAACATTCCAAAGGAGCCCTGTAGGCCACCACCGGACTGTGACTAAGAGTTTTGTGGGGCCGTGGCTGAGGCCACCTCCAGACAGAAAATCGCTTTGTTAAAGCAATTTGTATTTTTTTTTAGGTATACAAACCAGAGCCTTTCATATAGTTAAACCCACCTTAACCAACCTTTAACAACCCTGTGAAGAACCTAATATTACCAGTAACAGTCTCTAATATCAAACAGTTTTATTCCAGTTTCAAAAAATTGAAAAAAAAAACAGACTCAAATGAGTATCCGACAGGCTTCGATTCGACTTTGGAAAAACGTGGAAAAACACAAGAAAGGTTTAAAAAAAAACCCAGACACTTCAAAGACAGGGAAAACACAGTCCTATCGAACCGTGTTTTAACAGAGCGAATCGTCAGGGAAACCAGTTATGTCTCGAATTCATTTCATCTCCCCAGTTTCATGAAAGACCCAATAACAAGTTTCCCAACGACCGAATCGCTCCTCTTTGCGCTCAATACTTTTAGCTCGATGGAGGTATCAGAATGCAATTATCACGTTGTTCTTCCTCCTCCTCCTCCTCCTCCTCCTCCTCCTCCTCCTCCTCCTCCTCCTCCTCCTCCTGCATCGCAAAAGTTTTGCTCTTCGTAAAAATTAACCCCTTCTCTTTTCAAGTCTGTGTAAACAACAGATGATCTCTCTCACTAAGGGGGTCATTTTCCCCCCTAAACTTTGCAAACCCGGCTGCAATTCGGTATGGGTTCACTCGATGCTTCTTCGAGTTTAGGATGCCAGTGGTGTGGTGGAGTTTTCGTTATCAGACGAAAACGTGTATTATACAAGACGTACCCCCCTTGATTATTGCATCTGAAGGAAATATCCCATTGTTTACATTTTTTTCTTGAAGCTTTAGTGTGTCTGTCTTGTTTTGTGACTTTATTTGTAAAGTGACTTTCGAAACTCCTTCAATGGGAGATTCCACTTCTGTCATTACAAACTTGAAGTCTGTGCTTTCGCATTATTTAGGAACGAGGAGTGAGAGATGTGTATTTCTGGTGATAGAAGTTCACTCTCGACGTGGTTCGGAATCACGTAAAGCCGTTGGTCCCGTTGCTGAATAACCACTGGTTCCATGCAACGTAAAAACACCATACAAACAAACAAACAATTATTTAGGAACGATTTCGTATTTTCCTAGTTTTCAACGAATTCTAGAAACATAATACTTATAAATAATAATATGCATTTTATGAAAAATTATCCATAGCTGAGAGTGACGCGTCTTGCATTCACTATGAAAATTAAGGTATTTTTCAAATGCCCCAGATTCGTCGCTTGACCAGTCGTCTTATCTAGTACAGTTAGTTAATGACAATTAATAACAATAATGACAATTAATGACAATAACCGCATAATAAATAATAACAGTGGTAATCCAAACAATGAGGGTAAGTGGTAGTTGATAATTAACTTTCCCAGAAACAGAGTAAAATTTTAATTCTGACTTTTATATAACCAAGAAACGACGTACTGCATAGAAAAACGTTATTCGTTTGAAAAATATTTCCTAACCTTTTCCTCAAGAAACCAGAGTAATAATTTACAATTCTGTCTGACTTTTATATTAACCAAGAAACGAACGGTACTTGCATTCAGCAAAAACGTTATTCGGTTTAAAACAATATTTTCTAATTTAAAAGTTTCAACGGTTTAATCTTCATTTACACTTTCAGAAGGAAACTAAACGACCGTAATTGCATAAAAAACGTTTATTTGAGGTTTTCTTTAGAAAAATATTTCCTAACTAAAAGTTCAAGGTTTTCAGTCTTCAATTTACACTTCTGGAAGGAACGCTTAAGCTTTTGAGGGAGGCCAGACTGCAGATGTAAATGAGAGAGAAATTTCCTATATGTCAACTAAGACTCTTACAGCGACCATATTGCAAAATCGTCCGCACGCTTTGAACAAGACTTGATGTACGAATATTAAAAGAACACGAAACAAGCAACAAAAAGAGGACGATGAAAACATGGAGGATAAAGAAGTTAAGGAAAACGGATGAACAGACAAATTCTAATCAAGTAATTACAACTCTGTAGCTCTATTTGACATTGATTAGCTTCGCTTCAGTGAAATCGAGAACCTATATAATTAGGTTCACAGACAATCGTATCTCTTGCGAAATGATTGGCAACGAAGAGAGAGAGAGAGAGAGAGAGAGAGAGAGAGAGAGATTGGCAGATGAGAGAGAGAGAGAGAGAGAGTTGAGAAATTTGTGGTGAAAATGTTAAAAAACGTCTTGAATGGGTCGAGTAAAATCGTATCTCTTGATAATATTGGCGTGAACGGCAAGGGGGAAGGAAGGGAGGGGGGAGAGAAAGGGAGCCAGAGAGAGAGAGAGAGAGAGAGAGGAACTGTTGGTCTGTTAAAAACGTCTTCATGGTCGAAAGACGAGACGATAATGACCTATTTGTCGATAATGAAATGCGATATTTGTTGGGTTAGCGAGGCGTTGCAGACCTACTACGGAACCTCTACTAAAAAGTGAGATTGGGAATTGAACCCGTATCTCCAGTAATCAGAACCTGACCTTGTTTGTACTGATTACTCGCGATGCGGGTTCGATTCCCGCTACCGGACATCAGAATAACATAATATTTCGTACATTTGGATCTACTAAGGCTTTGTAGTAGTGATTAGTCGAATTCTTCAGAGAATTTAAGAAGGCATTGTGGCTATTAAACATCAAACTACATTATTATATATATGAGCTTGATGGCGCTTGCACTACGCTGCGCTGGAACCCGGTGCTGGCTGTCATGTCTCCCCTCCACTTCTGATCCCCTACTTAACCTACCCCACCCAGGGCAGACAAACAGGTTTGCAGGAGGAAGGTGGCTGCATCATGTTTCCCCTACCCTTCCAATCCCCTACCTAACCCACGCCACCCTGGGCGGACAAACAGGTTTGGAGGAGGAGAGTGGATGCGTCATGTCTCCCCTACCCTCCCAATCTCCTACCTAACCCACACCACCCAGGGCGGACAAACAGATTTGAAGGAGGAGGGTGGCTGCGTCATGTTACCCCTACCCTCTCAATCCCCTACCAACCCCGATCTCACCCTGGCGGACAAACAAGAGAGAGATGCACTCGATTATATATATATATTATTTATATATATATATATATATATATATATATATATATATATATAATATATATATATATATATATATATATACATATATAAAATATATACTATACAATATATATATATATATATAATATATATATATAAATATACATATATATATATATATATATATATCTATAATAAAATAATATATATAATACGATAGATATAGACATATATATCATTATATAAATTTGTGTAATGAAACGAGCCATTATACAGCGACACGAAACACAATCTTTCTCAGTATAGCAAACGGTCTCCAGCAGACGACGTGAATTCTCGAAGAAGTGGAATTCCCTAGCAAGTAAATAAAAATAATCCGTCATAAAATCCCACACAAGTAACAATCACCAATTATTTTCTTCCAATCTCCTTTCAGTGGAGTTCCGTGGTAGGCCTGCTGTTAAGCTTCGCTAACCCAACAAATATCGCATTTCATTATCGAACAAACAGGTCATTATCGTCTCGTCTTTCGACCATCAAAACAAGTCTTTAACAGACCGCCAGTTTCTCTCTCTCTCTCTCTCTCTCTAAAGTAAGTTTCCGCATATGTTGGATAAACGACACGATTATATATATATATATATATATATATATATATATATATATATATATATATATATATTTATATATATATATATATATATATATATATATATATATATATATATATATATATATATATATATATATATATATATATATATATATATATATAATCGTGTCGTTTATCCAACATATGCGGAAACACAGCTGTGCTGGAATGAGGCTGGAAAAATTAAGGTAGTTTTTTCGGCGTTGTTTTATGTTCGACTTTGTGGAAATTAATCCAGCTACGCAACTCTCTCTCTCTCTCTCTCTCTCTCTCTCTCTCTCTCTCTCTCTCTCTCTTAAGAGTTTCTCTCTATCAATTTCAAGAGTCTCTCTGTAAGGGGAATATATATATATATATATATATATATATATATATATATATTATATATATATATATATATATATATATATATATATATATATATATATATATATATATATATATATATATATATATATATATATATATATATATATATATATATATATATATATATACATATATATATATAGATATATATATATATATATATATATATATATATATATATATATACTAATATATATATATATATATTCCCCTTACAGAGAGACACTTGAAATTGATAGAGAGAAACTCTTAAGAGAGAGAGAGAGAGAGAGAGAGAGAGAGAGAGAGAGAGAGAGTTGCGTAGCTGGATTAATTTCCACAAAGTCGAACATAAAACAACGCCGAAAAAACTACCTTAATTTTTCCAGCCTCATTCCAGCACAGCTGTGTTGAGGACGCCCTAAATGACCGTAATTTCCAGGTTAATTGTCGTGTACTTAACCTCCCTTGAAACTCCAATTCACCCCACAACGAAAGTTCGAAGCAGTTGCAAAACTTAGTGACAAGAAAAATTTATCGTCAGAAAAAAAAAAAAACAAGACCAGTTCGATGGCAAATATTTCCCCCGTATGCTGACGCAGAGCGAATGGGTAGCAGTAGTAGTAGTAGCCCACTAACAGCATATCCAGAATACGCCCCCCTCCCCCCAAAGTCCAGGGTAAAAGGGTAAAAGATCGGTACAGGCCAATAACCCATCGGGCAGCGTGGATTGAACACTGACTATCAATAAACTGAGGAAAAAAAAAATGTTTTTTTCGTTTTTGCAAATGTCATGATTTCCTTTTTTCCCTGTAACTCTCCTCTCTATCGATAGTTGCAGCTCTGAGTTTTTTTTTTATTTCTCTTTTTCGTTTTAAAAGACAGAAACTGAAAGGCTTGCAT
>NC_061093.1:57278210-57308210 GCF_015104395.2 Macrobrachium nipponense | reverse complement strand
CGCCTCTCCGAAATTCCTTTGTTTTCATCCACTTTCTCCTAAGCAGTTATTTCCCCTTTCGCCTCATTCAAGTCCTCCTCCACTTCCTCCTTTTCCTCCTCCTCCTCCTCCTCCAAAACATCGTGCCACGAAGATAAAATAAAAAGGTTTCTTAAGGTTTCGGCGTCCCAGGAAACAATACAGGTATCGTCAGTTTTCCAACACTGGTCTTTTGGGAAAACTTGGTAACTCAACTCGTAAACAAAGTTACAGGTGTTTGATTTACGTATATGTATGTAGTTTCAACTCTCTTACAATTGTGGCTAATTCCAGAGGGCATACAGCCCCTCGTAGATGGTGCACTGCAGGCATCACTCAAGGTTCTGCGCGGCGTCCCTCAGGACCCTAGCCGCGCCCTTTTCCTATCTTTGACTGAACTTCCGTTCGTATTCTCTTTCTTCTTTTTAAAGCCTTCTTCACTCTCAGTTTCACTCTGTCTCAGCGTGGAATGACATCATCATCATCGGAAGGTCTCACCGCTTGGCATTGAGTCTAAATTGTAAGTCGCAGTCATTCATTTTAGAAGGCAGACGGCGATACTAATGCATCCCACCGCGATATTATTATGACAGTACGCAAATTGGTATAGCTATATCTCTCGGGGATGTAATAATAATGACGCACAGCCAAGCGCATCGGGTGCCGGCCAATAATTCTCGGGTGAAATTAATCGGCGAGCGAACGATATTGCGGAGTGGCTAAACGTTGGACGAACCGCTGCTTGTGCAAGCGTGAGGGACGCAGTCAATTGTCCATTGCATTATGAATGATTTGTCAGTGGTACGTCCTAAGGCTAGTGCAAATTCACGGCACAGTTCAATCGCTTCGCGCTCAAGACAGACGGAGGTTGTCATATGCATAGAATTGCTTCCGCATCAGCTTATTGACAAAAAGTCGATCTTTCCGGTAAGGGGGCAGTGGCCGTCATCACACTTCTCGCGGTGCACTGTAGGCATTACTTTTAAGGTTCTTTGCAGCGTCCAAGGATAAGTCAATACTTTAGGAGAAACTAAAAAAAAAAAATTAGAAACAATATCAACAACTACATCATTTCTTTCCCCCCAAACTTCAAATTACGTCTGATTACCCTGAGCGGCTCAACACTGGCGGGATAAGTGGCAATCCCAAATCTCCTCTCCCCACCGCCCCCGCCAGGGTTCCGGGTCTCGACTAAAAATCGCCCTTGGGGTAACAGGCGGTTAGGTCGAATGTCCCGAGTCGTTCAAGAAGAAATGGACTCCTTCCCACGTTCCACTATTCCTTTCTTCCCCACCACACCCCCGACCCCATCTCTACCCAAGGTTCCCTCTATATAGGGGCCTCACCCTACCCGTACCCCTTCCCCTACCCATCCCCCTAGTCGCTGCCCCCCACCCCCCACCAAGCACACCATAACCCCTAAGCTTTAATTTGTTTCTTTTGTGGTACAAATCGTATAACAAGGCCATCAGTAGCAGGCACTTAACTCACACAAAAGGTATTTTTCTCTTCAGAAAACACAGGACGTCCTTTTCTTGACTCGATCTTTTGTTTTCAGCAGTTCTCGGGTTTATATATATATTTATAATTTTTTTTATGTTGCTGTTTGCATTTCACTTTTGTGGAGATGTGTTGCGCACAACGCCACGTGTATAAGTAAGTGTGTTAGTGTGTGTGTGTGTGTGTGTGTGTATGTGTGTGTGTGCATCTTAATTTAATTTTGAATGTTTTCAAGTCTTGAACCTTGCGCTGTGATTAATTGTATTAAACACAAAGCCGTGTGTGTGTGTGTGTGTATAAGTGTGTGTGTGAGAGAGAGAGAGAGAGAGAGAGAGAGAGAGAGAGAGAGAGAGAGAATGTATGCCTATATATATTTATATCTTTATCAATTGAAGTTTTGAATGTCTGAATGAGTCCCGAATCTTGCTTTGTGTATGTGTTAAACACAAAGCCATTTGTATGTGTGTATGTGTTAAGTGTCAATGAACGTATGCCTACATTCATATCTCTGTCTACAACGTTTTGAAAGTTTGAATAACCCTCGAATCTTGCTTTGTGTTCGTGTTAAACACAAAGCCACACGTATGTGTGTATATATATGTGTATATATATGTGTGATTGTGTCTATTTACATCTCCATCAATTCATTTTTGAATATCTGAACGATTAATTTTTGAATATCCAAACGATTCTCCAATCTGGCACTCCGATTAAATACCCGACAATTATAAACGGTCGGGTGGGTGGGAATGACCTATCGCCCGTCAAAAGTCACACAATAATGACCTCCAGCCTCATTAGCCACGTGACCACGCGACCTGGCTCAGGTCAGGGTCACTTTTACGGCGTCTGAACATCTGCTCTTCGGGGGATTTACTCGCAATTATGAGATCCTCTCGCGAGGTGGCATCTGTTTTCTCTCTCTCTCTCTCTCTCTCTTCAATATACAGAGTGGCCATAAAGTCCCAGTACCATTACAAGTATTTATTGCTTGTGATGGTATTGGGACTTTATGGACACCCTATGTGCATATATTATATATATATATATATATATATATATATATATATATATATATATATATATATACACACTCGTATATATAATGAGTCATATCACATCACCGTGATTCATGTATGCTACGCATCAAGCTACAAATGTCCTTTAATATACAATTCGCTCTACCTCGGAATTAATATATTTTCATGTATATGTTAACCGAAGGGGAATTTATTTTTAGTCGATAATAAATTCGTAGGCTCATGTGCGCGAACCATAGAACCAAGAATTCAGGACGTACGAGTGAAATGCTCTAAAAACCTTCGGTTTTAACATCTAAGAAAATATTATTAATTCCGAGGTAGAGAAAATTGGATATTAAAGGACATTTGTAGCTTTATATACACACACACACGCCGCCATCATTACAGCCCCCGTTTTAACGACATCAATCAAGGGCTATGAGGGAACGTCGAGTCAGACCCACCAACATTTATAGTAGGAGGTCCCGTGTAATGGACGGTTGGTCCCCCGAGGGCAATTTGGCGAAATAACGTTATAGAGATGAATAGCCTCTATAATATTGGCAGAGAATGCACAGTATCTTGTAGTAATTGAAATCCTCTCTCTCTCTCTCTCTCTCTCTCTCTCTCTCTTCGCTCTAATTTGGTGCACATTAACTTGTTTGTAATTTTAAATTCTTCTCTCCTCTCTCTCTCTCTCTCATCTCTATCCTCTTCTCCCTCTCTCTCAATTTGGTGCACATTATCTGTAGTAATTTTAATTATCTCTCTCTCTCTCTACTCTCTCTCTCTCTCTCTCTCTCTCTCTCTCAATTTGGTGCACATTATCTTGTAGTAATTTTAATTCTCTCTCTCTCTCTCTCTCTCTCTCTCTCTCTCTCTCTACGATTTGGTGGGGGACAATATCTTGAGTAGTAATTTGAATTCTCTCTCTCTCTCTCTCTCTCTCTCTCTCTCTCTCTCAATTTGGTGCACATTATCTTGTATAATTTTAATTTAATCTCTCGCTCGCTCTCTCTCTCCCTCTCTCTCTCTCTCGATTTGGTGGACAATATCTTGTACTAATTGAATTCTCTCTCTCTCTCTCTCTCTCTCTCTCTCTCTCTCTCTCTCTCTCTCTCGATTTGGTAGACAATATCTTGTAGCAATTTGAATCTCTCTCTCTCTCTCTCTCTCTCGATTTGGTAGACAATATCTTGTAGCAATTTGAATCTCTCTCTCTCTCTCTCTCTCTCTCTCTCTCTCTCTCTCTCTCTCTCTCTCTATTTGGTTGGAGTACATGCAATTTGGTCGTGAATTAATTCTTGAGGAATGTGAAGGTTTTCTACGCATTTTCCAGTTATTATTATTATTATTATTTTATTATTATCTTATTATTATTATTATTATTGATTATTATTATTATTATTATTATATTATTATTATTATCAATTAAAAAAACCTCATAGTAGCACGAGTCTTCAAATGGAGAAACAATCCGCAGTTATGTAAATGTACGATATACTTAAATTTAAAACTATGAAGCTATCCTTGGAGTTTTAAATTTTATACATATTATGTACAATTACATAACTGTGCATTTGTTTCTCCATTATTATTATTATATTATTATTATTATTATTATATTATTATTATTATTAATGCCAATAAAAAACGCAAATCGTTTCAATACAGCACAATTTCGTAATTTAATATAACCACACGAAGACACTAATACCATAAACTAGGTCACAGAGTTGTGCATTTTTTATTACAAAAAGAAAAAAAAAAGATGGCGCAGAATATAATTATTAATGCCAATACAAAAAAAAAAAAAAAAAAAAAAAAAAAAAAAACGCAAATTTTCAATACAGTACAATTTCGCAATTTCATATTCTCACAAGAAGACACTAATACGGTAGACTAGGTCACAGAGTTAGCATAAAAAAAAAAAAAAAAACATAAAAAAAAAAAAAAAAAAAAGATGGACGCAGAATATGTCCATCCTGACCCACCGACGAGGAGGAGAGGAAGTGTAAGTCAAGCTGACCTCGAGTGACCCAGACTTCTTCGTCTACCTTCTTAGCGATTTCTGAGGAGGCGACATCTCCTTCCGACGTCGGAGGTTATTCGTCGTTTTTATGCATCTCCTCGCGAGATTTATCACCCAGGTTAAGACAAGAAGAAGAAGAGTTGGAGGTCTTTTGATAAATAAAGCATCAGGAGCCCAGGGTAATAAATGACGGAGATATTGAGTTATACGTGGTTCCTTCGAAAATCATTGTCGATTCTCGCGTGACCCGCCAAAAAAAATAAAAAAAAAATAAAATAAAATAAATAAATACATAAATTAAATATTAAGACTGAAATTTACATTCGACAAAAATCTTGTCGAAATATTTTCGTGTCATCTCGATCGTAATTCTTTAACATCATCTAGCTAAATAACACGAACATATGGTTATGAACACACACACACACACACACACACACACACACACACACACACATTAAGGTTAAAATTTACCGTCGACAAAAATCTTGTCAAAATATATCTGCGTCATCTCAATATTAATACTTTCAAATCATCTAGCTAAATAACGTGAACATATGCTTTACTATGTACTCGCGGGTTCCTTCACACGTAAGTTCCTTCACACGTAAGCAGACATACATATGTACGTTCACATAGTTTATTTAATCATGGATAAAGGAAATTGGTGGAGGAAAATGCCTTACAGAGAATTAATTCGTAAATATGTAAAAAGAATACCTAACCAATAAAATTGAGAGTGAATGAGGGTTATACTATACTGGGCGAGTCTCTCTCTCTCTCTCTCTCTCTCTCTCTCTCTCTCTCTCTCTCTCTCTCTATTTTCATATTGGCTTTATAATTCAGACTCAAGTCTTTTTCAATGACTGCTTGATATTTGCAGTTATAGATAAACCATTTTCCATACTCTCTCTCTCTCTCTCTACACACATACACAGGCTAATTCTCTCTCTCTCTCTCTCTCTCTCTCTCTCTCTACTATGAACGTTTTTCTTGAATACACGAGACACTAATACAAAGGATTCCATTTTTAATATATAAGTACTGGGAATCATTCCTTATTCTGGCATGAGATGATTCGGGAATGGGAATCACATCTCAATCCGCCCCCCCTCAAAAAAAAGTCTAAAAAGAGGACTGAAAGTCCTATTTGTCATCATGGAAATGGGAGCAGATTCGTCACGTCTTTTTTCAGCAGCGGTCTTCTCTGAAATCGAAAAAAGGGGCGTGTTGGTTTTTTCCCGGCTCTGTTCTCTTAAGTAAAAAGAGGGGGGAGGGGGAAGGTTTCTCTCTCTCTCTCTCTCTCTCTCTCTCTCTCTCTCTCTCTCTCTCTAAACACCATACGCATTAAAATGTATAAGTAAAGTTACATTCACCTTTCAAGCAAACGCCCCGACGAGAAAAATAAAGAGAGAGAGAGAGAGAGAGAGAGAGAGAGAGAGAGAGAGAGAGAGAGAGAGAAGCAAGCGATACTTGTAAAATTCCTCGAGCTTAAAATCTTACAAGGATCCGACGACTTCAAACACCCTTGAAGAAGAAGAAGAAGAAGAAGAAGTCGGATCGGCTGTCAGGAATGGTGGGGGGAGGGAGAGGAGGGGGATGGGGGAGGGGGAGGGGAGGGAGGGGGTGGGGTGTGAGGATGCCAGGTACGCGAAGAAATCTTTCGATATGGACAATAAGAAATTTCGAAAGGATAAGAAAAGATTTGATTTCCCCAAAGGAAGTTGAAAATATAAGTGTTGGCTTACGTCGATTACTTAAAGAGGAGTAATATATATATATATATATATATATATATATATATATATATATATATATATATATATATATATATATATGTTATCACATCACCGAATCGGTAACGTCAATGTCGGTCCTGATTTCGTTCCTGTCCCCCGTGGACGTGGTTCGATCCACATGAGGGGGACGAAATATTATCAACTAACAAAAATTCCCCTTCGTAAATATATGAAAATATATCAATTCCGAGGTAGAGCGAATTAGATATTAAAGGACATTTGTAGCTCGAATGATATGTTACATATATATATATATATATATATATATATGTATATATATATATATATATATATATATATATATATATATATATATATATATATATATATATATATATAGGGTGTCCATAAAGTCCCAGTACCATTGCGAGCACTAAATACTCGTAATGGTACTGGGATTTTATGGACACCCTGTATATACGTATATGGCCCTCTCATCATAACTGATATTAACGCTGCTATTACCACTGATTTCGTAAGTTATGTGGCTCGTGTGCTGAAATGACGATTCAATTTTCATTACTTGTTTTCAAAGGTGTGAGCATCCACTAAGGAAATAACCGTTACTGTATTTAGTAAACCCCCCACACTATTCCTTGACTTTTGATTTTGACTGTTTATGACGTTAAAACCCCAATAAATCTCGTAGTTTCAATGCATAAAGCTTTACAAAAACCATCGACATCAATTACATTCGTAGAGAAACTCTCAGCCCCTCTCCTCTGACGAGTCCATTTCCATCGTCGATTCCCGTCATCAATTATCTCATTAAAAATAATTTTTATAACACCAATAATTACCAACAGCGGCCTATTGATCCCTGGCCCACCCTAACAGCGCTGGGGAAAGAATTAAATCACCCGAAAAATCACGTCAATCACATGAAATCTGCAATCACAGGGAAAAAAACAGGCCATTACTTGATGAATAATGTCCAAGAGTCCTCTGGACTTTTAGGAAACTGCTCTTAATTAATATGATTAGGATGATGATGGTGATGTTGCTGTAACGGCCCAACCTAATCCTCGTAATGGTGTTGCACATAAAAGTCACTGTGCACAACGGGAAACTGTTTTCCGTTAATCAGGTTCTGCATATGAACGTTGCGTTTTTTCTCGACGATAGTAATCATGCAAACGGTGAGGCTTTAAGAGTAAGTAAGGACTGGAATAAAAACCACATTAAAAAAAATTAAGCTACGTAATCCTTTGAAAATTTATGAGTTCTCCTTTCAAAAACGTTTTGAAAATAATTTTTAATCTTCTCAAAATAATGTCTATTACGAGGAATATTTTTTCAGATAAGGCCAGCATAACAAACTGTCAGTCCCATTAAGGTCTGCTCCAAGAGAGAGAGAGAGAGAGAGAGAGAGAGAGAGAGAGAGAGAGAGAGAGAGAAAGTATAAACTCGTGGCGTATTTTTTTTAATAAAAAGAGCCTAAACTGAACACAACTGACAGCAGTCCTAAAGAGAGAGAGAGAGAGAGAGAGAGAGAGAGAGAGAGAGAGAGAGAGAGAGAGAGAGAGAGAGAGAGAGACTGACATGTTAAGCTTAAATGTACAAAAAATAAACAACAATTACACTTCATCTGCTAAAAGCAGTATACATAAAAAGAAAAACATAAAATAATAGATACGAAAAGCAATAAAAAACGACCGTTCCAAGTCATCTATCGCGCAATAGATGACGCGCGCTGTCTGGGCCAAAACACGGGCATAAAACCGAAAAAAAAACCCTCAGAATTTTGGTATATGTTATTCCACTGACATTCGAAAGAGGGCCAATAAATCATGGAAGCTAGAGTCCAGTTTTATATGTGCGGTATTCCTTTCATGTCAGGAAAACAGCCGGTCACTTATTAAATTTTCCATTCGGCGTTTTTTCCTTTTTTTTTTTTCTTCAAATGATTAGGTTTATTCGACCCCTTGTGATGAATGAATTAATGAGAAATTATCATAGGGAATCGAATCCTGTATGTTTAAGATGGACAGTTTTTTTTATTCCTGACACAACACAAATTTCTAGCAGGAATTGGTAAAAAATGATGAATGTTTGTAACACATTCTGTAACGTGCACACTTACGAGAGAGATAGAGAGAGAGAGAGAGAGAGAGAGAGCATCTGGTGTTCCCAGGCGGTCACCCATCCAAGTACTGACCAGACCCAACGCTACTGTGACCGGTAGCATTATTTTCCAGACAGTCACGTACAGTTACTCATGGATGTCTGGGTGTTTGAGAGAGAGATTTCATTTCCATTTCACCCCTTTCTGGATGACAGGTGTCTGGGAGTGCGAAACTAGCCAAATGTTCAACTACCTAACTCTGCTGTAGAAAGTTTCGGTGTGTGCCATTCTTACGTCACTATACATACCCGTCCTCCAGAAAGGGGTTGGGTGGAATTCATCTTTATGCCCGGAGACATCCATGAAATTATATGAGTGACTATACATCTCTATTTTTATATGATGTTAATTTTACATTCCATAAACATGGATGATGCTGATAATACTCAATCAAACACTGGATTCTTCTTACTTCCATTCCTATGGCGATTATAGCATAATAGAGAACTGTATGATAACTGAAAGGTTACAAGTGATTCGTCGTCAGCGGATAGTCTGGGACAAACTTCAACCATCAAGTTTGCCTTGATGAGTTAGTGGTGCGGCATGAGTCCTCATGAGCCGTCCAGTTGGTGGGGCTAACAAGAATTTGGGAGGAATTGGTGACGAGTCTTGCGTATGGAGCATGCAGTGAAGCCTAGTGTAAAACAGCCTGAAAGGCAATACGCACTGTGCAGCACGTTACGTCACCCAGGTGGGCGGGCATATGCTAGTAGAGGTGACCTATGAAGCGCACTGTGAAGCCTAGTGTAAACTCACTTTAAGGTGCCTAATGGTTGCATTGTTAATATATATTATGACAGAAAGCTTGCAGAAAATTGTGCATTTACAGTGCAGTATTGTGAGATATTATTATCCAGTCCAAACACAATAGATTCGACAGCATTAACAGTGCAGCATTGTGAGATGTCATTATCTATTCCAAGCACAATAGATTCGAGAGCATTTACAGTGCAGTATTGTGAGATGTCATTATTTAGTCCAAGCACAATAGATTCGAGAGAATTTACAGTGCAGTATTATGATATCACATTATCTAGTCCAAACAAAATAGATTCGAGAGCATTTACAGTGCAGTATTGTGAGATGTCATTATCTAGTCCAAACAAAATGTATTTGAGGGCATTTACAGTGCAATATTACGGGATGTAATTTTCCAGTCCAAACACAACAGGTTTGAGAAAATTTATAGTGCAGTATTGTGAGATGTCTTTATCCAGCCAAAACAATATATTCGACAGCATTTACCGTGCAGTATTTTGAGATGTCATCTTCCAGTCCAAACACAACAGGTTTGAGAAAATTTATAGTGCAGTATTGTGAGATGTCTTTATCCAGCCCAAACACAATTGATTCAAGAGCATCTACATTTTCAATATTGTGAGATGTCATTATCCAGCCCAAACACAATTGATTCAAGAGCATCTACAGTGCAGTATTGTGATGTCCATTAGCCCAAACACAATTGATTCAAGCATCTACAGTGCAGATTGTGAGATGTCATTATCCAGCCCAAACACAATTGATTCAAGAGCATCTACATTTTCAATATTGTGAGATGTCATTATCCAGCCCAAACACAATTGATTCAAGAGCATCTACAGTGCAGTATTGTGAGATGTCATTATCCAGCCCAAACACAATTGATTCAGCTGCTCTACAGTGCGTATTGTGGAGATCATTATCCAGCCCAACACAATTGATTCAGAGCATCTACATCATATTGTAGATGTCATTATCCAGCCCAAACACAATTGATTCAAGAGCATCTACAGTGCAGTATTGTGAGATGTCATTATCCAGCCCAAACACAATTGATTCAAGAGCATCTACAGTGCAGTATTGTGAGATGTCATTATCCAGCCCAAACACAATTGATTCAAGAGCATCTACATTTTCAATATTGTGAGATGTCATTATCCAGCCCAAACACAATTGATTCAAGAGCATCTACATGCAGTATTGTTGAGATGTCTTATCCAGCCCAAACACAATTGATTCAAGAGGCATCTACAGTGCCAGTATTGTGAGATGTCATTTATCCAGAGCCCAAAACACAACTTTGAATTTCAAGAGCAATCTAACAAGTTTTGCAGTATTGTGAGATGTTCCAATTATCCAGCCCCTAAACACAATTGATTCAATCAGGCATCTAACAGTGCAGTAAATTGTGAGATGTCATTATCCAGCCCAAAACACAATTTGATTCAAGAGCATCTACAATTTTCATATTGTGAAGGAATGTCATTATCACCCATAACACAATGATACTTAGGCATCTACAGTGCGTATTGTTGAGATGTCCATTATCCAGCCCAAAACAATTGATTCAAGAGCATCTACAGTGCAGTATGTGAGGATGTCATTATCAAGACACACATTGATTCAAGAGCACTACGTGCAGTACAGTGAGATGTGATATACCAGCCCAAACACAATTGATTCAAGAGCATCTACAGTGCAGTATTGTGAGATGTCATTATCCAGTACGAAAACAATAGATCCGAGAGCAATAATGAACTAATGAAAAGGTCAAATATTCAGAAGATCTACTGTCATCCGAAGAGAGAGAGAGAGAGAGAGAGAGAGAGAGAGAGAGAGAGAGAGAGAGAGAGAGAGAGAGAGAGTCAGTCAGTCTCGATGTTTTCCTTCAAAAGCTAAAGGTTACGAGGGAGTAAATATAGCAGTGCTTTTAGAATGTCATAGACGCAGCGTTGTTAACCAAGAGGACGGTACACCGCCGGTATTTGTATCGAGAGGAACGTTGAAATGGAAGCTGTGAGGTAAGAAAATGTCACTGCTCGTAAGAGTTGCCTCACGTATCCCGCGTTTAATCCAGATGATATACACGCGCAGATATACCTATACGCATATATGCATATACATACATACATACATACATACATACATACATACATACCTATGAGATCATTCGGCTTTGAAATGGAAATTGAGAGTAGGTAGGTTTCAAAAATGAAACGGGAGGAAAACCTCACAGTTACACTGTGAAAGCAAGATGGAAGAAAGAGAATATGAACAGAGGTACAGTAAAGTAGGGGTTGCAGTTAGGGGGCCGAAGGGGAGCTGCAAAGAACAAGTAAATCTTACAGTGCACCGCACGAGGTGTACTGATGGCACTACCCATCTACCGGGGAAGGCAGCTATTAAAAAAATTGAAAGCCACAGAGGTTATCTTCAAATACAATTCAAAATGTCAACATTTCGGCGCGATAGTGAGATGGACTGAGGTTATAATAATAATAATAAAATATAATAATAATAATAATAATAATAATAATAATAATAACCGGGACTTTATTCGGGCATGGATCAGTGGGCGACTTTCGACATCTGTCGAAAAATCAACCGAAGTTGGCGAACACGCGAATCAGAACCGTTCGTCCATTGCTATTAGATTACCTCCTCCTCGGAATCCAAAATATTATTCTCTCTCTCTCTCTCTCTCTCTCGTCAGATGTTATGGAAAAATCCTTGCTCACTTTTTCTCTTTAAATATTTTTTATAAAAACGAAATATTTTTTTCTCCCTTTCAATAATTTTTACAAAGTGACGAAATCAATTTTTGCCCTTTGAATAATTATTCTTCGCCATTTTAATAATTTATACAGTGACGAAATAATTTTTCCCCATTTACATAATGTTTACAGAATGACAAAATAACAATAATTCTTTGACCTTTAAATGATTTTTACAAAGTGATAAGTTAATTTTTTGTCCTTTAAATAATTTTTACAAAGTGACGAAATCATTCTTACACCTTTTTAATAATTTTTACATGGTGACGGAATCATTCTTCTCCTTTTAAACAATTTTTTGTGACAAAATCATTCTTCGCCTTTAAATAATATTTACAAAGTGACGAAACAACTATTTTCTCTTTAAATAATTCTGACAAAGTGACGACATCATTCTTCGCCCTTTAAATAATTTCTACAAAGTAACCAACTCAGTTTTGGTCCTGAATTCCACCCTATAAATGAAAATAAAAATTAAATTCTCATTCTGTAGCTGATATAAGAAAGTCTGCTTGCTTGAGGGGATATTGAAGTTAAAAAGAACACAGGAAAAATGTTGGTTCCGGAGCATTACTGTTAAAACCTGCAGTCACTTGACTTTCATGGAGTCAAATTCTTTCCAAAATCATAAAAATGTCCAAACCGCAGGCAAACGCAGCACTGCCATAAATTCATGACTTAGGACTAAGCATTGCAAGTGTATCTTTGTTGCTAGTAAAATAATTCAACACCCAAAAGTCAATTGAGAGGATTATTATTATTATTATTATTATTATTATTATTATTATTATTTTATTATTATTATTCTGTTGAATAAAATGGCAGAATTCAGTGAATTAACCTCATATATTATCTTTTCTATATATATAAGATTAGTTAGCTGAATTCTGCCATTTCTTTCGACAGAATTTGTTTAAAGAGGGTCTTCTTCCAAAATATTATTATTATTATTATTATTATTATTATATTATTATTATTATTATTATAAAAAATTCAAACTTTCAAAGAATACGGTGGTCATTTGAAAGTAGTAACAGAAGGTAATAGGAACTGCAGAAAGAAGATATCAGTTATTAAAAGAAAAAATAAATTAAATCAATAAAGATGAAAACATGAACGATCAAAATACGCGGGAACCACAAAACTGCTTATGAAAACACCCAGAGATCAAAAATGGCGCTCCAATCTTACGAGTATTTCACGAGTCTATTCCCGGATCTCTATAGCCAGATTCTAACCCGAAATGTCGTTGTCCACCTCCATTAGAGATTCATTTATCACTTCGTACGCCACAAAGACCCCCACGTAATCGAATAACATTTGAACCGCGGGTCCGCTCTCCGACTCAAAAGTGGTAGCGGCAGAAAAATAAGTTGTGGATATTTCCATACTTGGCAACCGCGTCCGTCCGGGAGACGCGTCTGACACGCGTCTGCTGCTGTCGTCTGATGCCATAACAGGCTCCCATGAATTTTTACCCCACTCCCCCGAGCAGTTCTGTTGAAACGCCGTCAAAATTCGCCGTCAAAATTCGCCCGGGAATAATCAATCCCAACGCGAGACACAAAATATGACGAGAGCTTTCCAACGGCGGCGACGCCGAGCAATACAGCATAAAAGGGGAATTATTATTATTATTATACTATTACTATTCCGGAGGTAAAGCTTATCGGGCGGTTTGGCGCTCCGGCCGCGAAGCTAGGGAAATGCAATATCGGTAATGTGCGTTCTGGCAATCGCTCACCCGGTCGCGATATATATAAACTCACCACAAAGGCGTCAACAGGGCTATTGAAGGATCCGTGAACGTGGCCATCTCTCTCTCTCTCTCTCTCTCTCTCTCTCTCTCTCTCTCTCTCTCTCTCTCTCTCTCTCTCTCTCTCAGCTGACTTCGGTTTCAGATGCTGGAGGACGGTCTGGTGGAAGCGTGGGTAACCCACTTTATGATTTTTTTTTCCCTCTCTGTCTGTCTGTCTGTCTCTCTATATTATACATATATATGTAGTATGATGTATGTATGTATGTAGTATGTATGTATCTATCTATCTATCATATATATATATATATATATATATATATATATATATATATATATATATATATATCTAGAATCAGTTTATATTGGGATCACCAAAGCAATGGTTTGTCTACTGATTTTAAGAACTAGTTTTAGACTTGAAGCAATATAGACCAAATGATCAACTTTGATAGAGGTGAATACAAAGTAAAACCGACAATAATAATAATAATAATAATAATAATAATAAAATAATAATAATAATAATAATAATAATAATAATAATAATAATAATAATATGCTGGAAGTAAACCCTCTTTTAAACATGTTTTATTAAGAGTGATTGCTGCCTCAGCTGCATTAATTTTTTATAGGTTCTTCTCTATTTTTCTAATTATTGTCTTCTCATTGTTGCTCAAACTGGTGAGCAATGCACCGAAGGTTGACATATCTGAATTAGGTAATAGTAAAAAACAATTGGATTTTTATTGGTAAAAAATTCCAGTGGGGTAGTCAAATTTTCGGGTGTATCCCGTAGAGTTTATTGCAGATAGAATTGAGGTTAAATTCTATTTCTTTTCTATTCTTTTCGTGGGGCCGCAACGTTTCGTCTGCATAAACCTCAGACATCCTCTTCTTTTCATTCCTAGTGAATGGGGAGCTGCTTTTTCATTGGCTGCCTGGCTGCGGGCTGAAGCCAGCTCCCGAGCGCATGCTGAACAGGCGCGCCGATCTTCTCAGCTGCATATCATCACGCCAGGCTTCATTTTGATTGGTCAAAGGCCGCGTGACGTCACTGCTGGTATTATTCATGGTATTAATGTCGTCTTCGGTGTTATTTTCCTCTTGAATTGGGGCGTTCTCGGGCGGCGATATGGAGAAGTTTGCCGTTACTGGAGTTTTCCTTCGGATGCAGGTCGGGAGCAAAAAGGCCTCCTGTGTCGTATTCATGGAGGGCTTTTGCTCCTGGATGAGTAATGCCTCCAGAAGGCGCAGAAAAATACATTAATAATAAATATCAATCTGCCATTAATGAGTACAACGTAGCGCCAAAACGTCAGAAGCAACACCCTAATGGACGCGACTTCGGAATCTTCACGAACGAACCGCGTTGCTTAACATGAGAGACACCAGTCACTTCCAGATAGCTGTCCAATGACCGCAAAGATTGATTAAAATGCGACAGATAAGTCATAGCTTTTTAATCTGAATGCAGCGTCTTAGGCAAGACTTTTTTCTATAAATGCGGCAGTAAACCATCGCGTGAATGATAAAGTTGCCTTCATAGCTACGCTTAGTTACAGGCTAGCTGATATCAAGGTTTCTAGAGAGTATAGACCTTGGCTGGTATGATCGCGTGGACAATTAAAACGAGTTGGCAGTAATGTTTCGTTAAATCTGACGATTCATTCAAAAGCGACGAAGTACTCGTTTGCATGCATAGTGCAGACAGACGTGTGAGTTATGGTGATTTCTGTATGCGTAATTCGCTGTGGGATTGAATGAGAACGCACACACATACGGAGGACTATGTTTGACCAAATGTAGATCTTATGTCTACACGAGTTACTTGTGTGGTTGTTATTGCTCCCTACTATTATTGGTCTGATACAGCTTTATTTCCATTTCTAATTCTTTTCTAAAAAATTTTCGTCCATTATCCAGTCAAGATGCCGTGCATTTTGTCTCAATTCATAATGGAACGGTAGTATGTGTCACCAATAAATCTTTTGCAAAGATTTGATCAGACATAAAAATTCAGGATGTCGTGACGCTGGTATAATAAATTTCTCTCTCTCTCTCTCTCTCTCTCTCTCTCTCTCTCTCTCTCTCTCTGCACTAGAGAGAGAGAGAGAGAGAGTAGATAATGCCACTGTCATCCACTCTCCTTACCCTAAAAGGCATAGTTCGAATCCTGGCAAGGTTAAGGGTAATTATCAATATTTCCCAAGGTACAGTGATTACAATATATATTACTATGACCATCGATGGCTCAGTGGTCATAGTCACTGGACCTCTGTTGTTTCCCATCCAGGGGGGGAGTTCGAATCACACTGGGAACGCAGCCCTTAACACTTATAATTCCCCTTTGGGTGTAAATTATTCCCTAAGTATAGTGAATTGGACATTAAACGAAATTTTTGTTGCTTTATACTTGTGAATCTATATATATATATATATATATATTATATATATACATATATAATATATCTATATATATATATATATATATATTTATTTTATATAATATATATATATATATACATATAATAATATATATATATTATATATATATATTATTAAATATATTATACATTATATATATATATATTTAGAGATTATAGATACAATATATATATATATATATATAGATATAGTACAATATATATATATTATTAATAATATATATTAATATATATATATATTATATATATAATATATATATATATATATATACATCTCAGTAACTCAGGTCTCCCATGACGAGCAAAAATGCTTCGTTCATAAAGGCATAGAACTGCCAACTAAGACATCAACCCGGTGCAACCGCTCGCTTGCTTTTTGCCATACTTTTTACCCTCAAGGTTCAGCAACAACTCAAATTCGGTATGACTGACGCTATGCACCAAATTGCACAGCACGCAGGTGTCTGGTGAAAGGAGTATACAGGCTAACCCATCACGCTATGCCGTGGGACATCCTGAACCCGCTATGCACCAAATCCTATATCTGCAGAGGTGGTGGGCCAAGATCGTCTCAGACGTTGAATTTTGGATGAGGGCATCGGCAGTTTCATCCTGGTAGAGGATATTTGACGAGTACATCCTATTGGCCATAGCTTGGAGGCTTAGGGCGCCATTTCTCGGATTTGATGCAGCCTGATTCATATTTAATCATGATGATGAATCATCTCTGATAGGTGAGTAGCTTTACTCGGGCGTGTAGTTATACAAGGAGTTGTGTATGTATAATTACCATACGTACAGACAAGTGTACAGATGGCGTGCATTCATTCGTACGTACGTAATGATATGAAATGAACATAAGAATTTATATATATATATATATATATATATATATATATATATATATATATATATATATATATATATATATATATATATATATACGCTTAAAAAAATCTCAGTTGATGCACGTGACTTGATTAAATAAGCGAATACCACAGGAAAATGATGGTCAGAAATCCAAGCGCTTTCGTCTTTACTAAGACATTGTCAAGGAACGAAAGAAATACAGTTGGAGAGAAAGTTATCAGGTAAACAACAAGATCAAGAGTACCAGATGGTTAATTGTCAAAAGGGTAAAAATTAAAGCGATAATCCAGGATTATCGGATATCACACGGTCACAAACCTAAACATAGATTGACAATTAACCATCTGGTATTCTTGATCTTGTTTGTTTACCTGATAACTTTTTCTCTAAATGCATCATTCGTTCCTTGACAATGTCTTAGTAGAGACAAAAGCGCTTGGATTTCTGACTATCATTTTCCTGTGGTATTCGCTTGTATATATATATATATATAATATATATATATCGATATATTAATATATATATATATTTATTTATTATAATATATATTTAATTTTTATGTATGTGTGTATGTGTGTGTGTGTGTGTAACATTCACAATGTGCGTTGCTTGTGTATGTATATTATATATGGCCAATTAAGTGAAATAAAGTACTATTATTATTATTATTATTATTATTATTATATTATTATTATTATTATTATTATTATTATTAATCAACATCGTATCCGCAAGAAGAAGTTCAAGTCATCCTTTTACCTCTGCGAGTCTTCCTTGTTTTCAGTTTACGTCCTCGAAGCCTAATCGTATCCCCTTTCACCTCCTTCGTAAAAGGTAAAGGAGACAAGGAGGAGTCCGAGATCTCTCAAAGGCTTATATAAGGCTGAGAGTTTAAAGCCTATTTCCCCTCTGCTCGCGGGGGTAGAAAATCTAGCCAGCGTCATCTGATGTTACGTGGTGCGAAAAAGCCTTACGTGAAGACATAGCAGAAAGGGTGGGTGTATGTACTATTAACGAATAATGGGATGAGTGAGGGAAAGGAGTTTAAGAACACGAGAGAGATTTGATGTACTTTTTGTTTTGTTTGGGAAAACTAGTAGTTATCTAAATATATATATTTATGTATGTAAATAGAATATACTGATGAACTTTACCGCATACGTATGTAATTGTAATAGATACAATGCCCTCCTAACTTCTCGAATCTTTCCCGCTTTTTAGATACGCGTGTCACTACAACGCCTTTGGATCCAAGTGCAGAAACACGAAGAAATTCTAATGTCCAGTAATATATATATGACCTAAAAAAAAGCTTTTAGAACAAGGATAATCTCCGCTACAAAAAGAAAAGTATTAAAATCATGAGCAGCGTAACAAATGGTTCCATCACGCGTGTTTTTATCGGTGTTAAAAGTGAGTTATAAATATTGCATATGAATCGAGGTTTAAGCCAGCAAACGTGGCTACATTTACACTGTCCATTAACGAAAGCCACTTTTGGGTCGCTGCAGACAGAAAGGGTCTTTAAAACTAAGTAATTAGTGTTCCATTAAAAACATATAACTTTTAAAATTAAATGATCATCGTTCCATTCAAAACAATTTTAATATATATTTTATAATATATATATATATATTATATATATATATTATATATATATATATACATATATATATATATATAATATATATATATATATATATAATATATATATATATAATAGTATATTTATATATGCATAAGCCTCTAAATGGCAACTCATGAAGAGATTCTTCTAATCATGGAATATGCATATTCTCTTCTCTCTTCTTCTCTCTCTCTCTCTCTCTCTCTCTCTCTCTCGTCACCTCTCTCTCTCTCTCTCTTGCTCTCTCTCTTACCGGCCAGTCTCGATTAAAACCTGGAAAAAGTCCCCACCTCATTACTGAAGGGGACCCAGGACCTCCCCCTAAAAAAGTTCTTAATAGCCTCTAAGCCTTCTTAAAAGGGCCAATCATAAACACCTGCCCGTCGCCGCTTCTTGAAGTACAACGGCTTTCGTGTTGCCTCCATTTTTGGAAGAAGAAGAAGAAGAAGGAGAGAGAGAGACATTTACTTTATATATTTATAAATGAAGATTTTCACTATTGAGATAGTTGTAGCAGAGAGAGAGAGAGAGAGAGAGAGAGAGAGAGAGAGAGAGAGAAATGAGATTTACTGTATATATTTACAAATGAAGATTTTCACTATTGAGACTGCAGCCGAGTAGAGAGAGAGAGAGAGAGAGAGAGAGAGAGAGAGAGAGAGAGAGAGAGAGAATATTGGAGGGACTAATTCAAATCTCTCTACTGCAACAAATTAACCTAACCACACCATAGTAGTTTGTGCCTACTAAAAAAAAAAAAAAAAAAAAAACAAAAAAAAAAAAAAAAAAAAGTATTTGAACTATTACCGACACTATCCTTGAAAAGATCGACGCATAAAATCACTAATTGCTGACGAATCGTGTTTATATAAACTCCTAAGAAGAAGAGGAAGGAGAAGAAGAAGAAGAAGAAGAAGAAGACGAAATAAGATCTCCACATTACGTCGATACGACTCAGTCGAGTGGAGGCCACGAGTCTTTGCCAGAACGAAATCGTCTTATCTAAATGGGAAATTACTCAAGCACCCTCTGCGAGGATCCTTCACTACGCAGGCCGATACAAAAATAAAAAGATATAACTTAGGAGTTTTATTAAGCCATTTTTAACTTCTTTTTTTATCATCTTCGTTTTAGCCTTAGGCCATACAGTGCCGAGTTGATTGGAAATAATTAGATTTGCCATTCACGCTGGTGGGATGAATTCTAGCAGATATGTAGGTGACGTTGGATCTTATGCGCTTCCGTGAGGGCGCTCGCTCGCTCTCTCGCGCGCAAATTAAAGCATGAAAAAGGCGAAAAATTACGAAGAACTCAATTAATATCGAATCCGTTTTCTATTTTTATCCATTACGGTTTGAAAAAGACGATTTCCAGCACGTGTCAAATTTCCCCGGGAGATATCTTCGTATTTCGGCAGCAAATAAATATTTTTCTGGTTCGAGACCAGAATTTTAAACGAATATGAAGGTGGAAAACTAATTTCGATTTTAAAACACATTTTAATGCAGTTCCTTTAAACTTCCAAATATATTTACCACGTACGGTTTTCGTAATGATTCTCACTGCTAAATCTACTCATCATAAAAGCTCTATATATTTAATGGTGCAAGCTTAAATGACAAACATATGAAAATATCAACTTCCATAATGTCTCTCAGAGCAGAACCTACCTCTAAGAAAAACGTTAATCTACAAGGATTAAACGCAGAACTTACGAAAAAAGATCTGCACTTAAGGACGTAAACCTAACAAGCAAACATATCAATAATATAAACTTTCCGTTGCAAAAAATAGATTATATTTGAGGATTAAAAAAATAGATTATTATTTGAGGATTTGCAATGGAATAGAATATAAAAATTTAGGCCAAATGCCAAGCACTGGGACCTAGAAGGGCATTCAGCGCTGAAGGGAAAAATGAGAGTAGAAAGGTCTGAAAGGAGTAACAGGAGGAAAACCTCAAAGTAGCTGCGCTATGAAACAATTGTTAGAAGAGGTTTGGAAATTCAGATGGAAGAAAAAGAATAAAAACGGAGGTACAGTAAAAGGAATGAAAGCGATTGTAGCTAGGGACCTAAGTCAAGCCTACTACAGTGCGCCACGTGAGGTGCACCGACGGCACTAACCCCCGCCCCACGAGGTATTTCAGGATTTAAACTCCGTTCATCAGTCAGATGGAAATCCTACACCCAATTAACATCAAAGTTAATAAGAACAAGATCCCTCTCCGATGAGTATTTGCTCAGTAAGCTCAGCAATTGGAAGTCAATCCTCTTGCTGCGTGATCAAGTCACGACGACACCTTTGAGCGAGAGTCTCAAGGTCGATCTCGACAGCAACAAACTCGAGCAGCGTCGAGCAGTGAAAATTAACGAGTCGACTGAGCCGCGCTATTTGCCTAATCACTTAGATGATTTTCCGCTTTCCTGAATATACATATACGAAAAGACGACTGACTCTCTCTCTCTCTCTCTCTCAAATATATATATATATATCAGAGAGATGAGCGAGAGAGAGAGAGCGAGAGAGAGAGAGAGAGAGAGAGAGAGAGAGAGAGCAGCAATGAGACAGACAGTGTATGTATATATAAAGAGAGTGAAAAGTAAAAAAGAAAAAGAGTAAAAAGGAAAATGAGTTTATGGAACAAGACCTGAGAGAGAGAGAGAGAGAGAGAGAGAGAGAGAGAGAGAGAGAGAGAGAGAGAGAGAGTGAGAGAGAAAGAGAATCATAAAGAAGATAGATCCCGTCGTATGGCGTTTGTCACTCGTCGGTATCGTCACCTTTGTCCTTCGAGTCTTACTCACAGACACGTGTGTGTGTATGTGTGTGTGTGTGTGTGCTTTAGGATGGGGGATGGGGCGGAGGGGAGATGGGAAGGAGGGGAAAGGGGAGAAGGATGCAGCTTTTCCTTACCTTACCTCAGCTCAAGAATTTATCTCTCCCTCAATCTCTTCCGCAACTTCCTTTTTGCCTATCTCTCAGTCCTAAACACCCCCCCCACCCCCCCCCCCCCCAACCACCTGCCCTCAACACAAACACACACACACACACACACACACACACACACAAACACACCTCTATTACGGTCTAAAATATCTCATCATATAAGTTTACTTTTTCGCCTTTATTTCACACGTTGCTCTCAGGTTAAAGGGGCCACTTTCTTTTCTTCTAGTTCTTGAGCGCATGCGCACGGAAAAACAATGCAATAATAATAACAACAACAACAACAATAATAATAATAATAATAATAATAATATAATAATAATACATAATAAATAATAATAATAAATAAATAATAATAATATAATAATATTAAAGGATATTCATCTTACCTCCATGCAATACGATTACTGGTTACCTTTACAAACAAATTATATTATCTTCATCATAACATATGATAATACAGTTCTCAATCTAAACAATTTCAAACTCCATCGTAAGGATTAATCTTGCATAAGTAAACGCATATAATTTAAACGTTAGGGAAATTACAGGGCAAGCAACCATTGTCTGGATATATTGTATATCCTTCCGCAAATGAGAGAGAGAGAGAGAGAGAGAGAGAGAGAGAGAGAGAGAGAGAGAGAGAGAGAAATCATTCCAAAAGAAAAGCAATGCTTAGAAAAAAGACAATCACATCACAACATAAGACAATATATATATATATATATATAAAAAATAAATGTAAACATGTTCTTATACATACACATATACGCACGCACACATTCACACATAAACACACTTACATATATATATGAATGAATAACTTGATCACGAAGTGTATAAAACGTGATGCTATGTATAAAAAAATGTTTTTCATTTTTTCTTCGTGGCAAAAAACCTTTATTTATATATATGCATAAATAAACTAAAACTTTTGTGTTTACATACAACTGATTTAAGCAAGGAATGAAAATTTAGGCATCTATTTTTTTCATTAATACACAAAAGTATGCTGTTCAATCTATCATTTAGCTGCCTAATAAAATTTCATAGTTGTATGTACAGAAAAGTATACACCTAATTTATATAACAGGATAAGTATGTTTTTTTTTTTTTATCGTGAATCAGTGTATAGAATGTAACTAAATAAAAACTGCGAAATTATTATAATCCCGTACACTCCATCTTTCTAATCGCCAGGGTGGACTATATCACAATTTTACCAGCGAGCCAAGGGTAAAAATGTATATATTCATAATATTCATATTTACTCCTTTTGAGCTCGCTGAAAAAAAAAAGCAACGAACGAAAACTTTCCTCATCAATAATCTGCAATCTCCTCGGACTGAGTAAAGTCTGACTTTCCCCTCATCAACTTCCTGCCCTAAATCAGGAACAACTTTCACCCCCACCATACTCCCATTCATTATCGTTAACGTAACCTCCCCTCACCCTGTTGGTATTCGGTCGTAAGTTAATGAATTTATGCGCTTGGCTAATTGTCAGGCGAAGAAATGCGTAGGAAGCGGGGGATGTTACGATCTATTCATCACTGTCGTGAAAGTTATCTTATTTATTCTTGAGTACGTTTAATATTCTCAGTCGTAACTGGTACGAGTCTCCTAGGAGTATATATATCTATGAAGAGCAAGTGTCAATTCTTATCTTTACGAGTGATTGCATTCTTGATCTCCTTCCAGTGCTTCACGAATGATCGTCTGAAAGATCTTAGGACTCTTTGGAAGATCGTATGAGTTCCTGGAAGATAACATGACCCTGTGGAAGATCAGATCATATGACCCTCTGGAAGATCATATGACCCTGTGGAAGATCTTATGACCCCGTGAAAAATATCCAATGATCTTCTGAAAGATCTTACGACCCTCTGAAAGATGTAATGACCTTCTGAAAATTTTTTTGACCCTCTTAAAATATTTATGACCCTGAAAAATCCTGTGATCATCTGAAGATCTTATGACCCTCTGGAATATCTTATGACCCTCTGAAAGATGTTATGACCCTCTGAAAGATTTTGTGACCCTCTGACAAATCTTAGGACCCTGAAAAATCCTATGACCCCCTGGAAGATATTATGACCCTCTGAAAGATCTTATGATCCTCTGAAAGATTTAATTGGCTACCGGAGCTTGAGAAGCCATATACAAAATTAACGTAACATGTTAAAATATTTGCCTGATAAAAAAATTATCTAAAATGTCTACTCTTAAGGCTTTCCTCTGGTCACAGGGCAAGGCATAATTTACAGACATCCAATGTCCTTTAAACTCTCTCCAATTAGATGTCCCGGTAACTGGTTAACTTTAATCACACTGCCGATAACAAAACCGAATTGTTGTCCTATTTGGCTTTCTTAATCTATGTTTATTCTCCCAAATAAAAAAGAAGAAAATCACCAATTCCTGATGATCTCGGGACAGGCCTTTTCCAAACCCATTAGCGGGAGCGAAATAAAAGGCAATCAAATCAAGGTTGGCAAGAAGAGACGAGCGACAGACAGAGAGAGAATCTAAATGAGATATGAGAATCAGCAGCAGCAGCAGCAGATGGCCATCAACCAATGGGAATCGAAGACCACAGAGAGAGAGCCCAGAGCCCAGCACGTGATCTGGTGCTGTGATTGGCTGGTGCTGAATATAAGCATATTATTGACCGACGTCTCGGAAAAAAAGGGGAGCGTAATGGGATTGCTATCAGTGTCAGATACGTGGCCACTTTTCCGTCAGTGCAAATTAGATCACGGTCGGAGAATATATGTGTGCGTGCGTAAGAGAGAGAGAGAGAGAGAGAGAGAGAGAGAGAGAGAGAGAGAGAGAGAGAGACGAGGGGGAGGAGGGGGCTTGGAGGCGGTTTCTGTCTTCGAGATGGATGAGTAAATTCGTTACAGAAGACTAGGTTACGGTTCAGTAAAAGGAAATATTGCATACCAGACTGGATGGGTGGAAGAATGGACAATCATTATAGCGCACTTATTGGATTATTCTTATTATTAGATCATTATTATTATTATTATTGATTATTATTATTATTATTATTATTATTATTATATCTGAAAGAAGGAAAAGGGAAGGTTCTATTCCGAATATATATATATATATATATATATCTATATATATATATATATATATATATTATATATATATAATAAATTAAGGAGGAGAGACAATTATGCCTACAACTCAAAATACTATAATATTTTCTAGTGTAATTACTTCTTTATAAAAGATTAATTATTATGAACTACTTGACACAAACACAATATATATATATATATATATATATATATATATATATATATATATATATATATATATATATCAAAACACTCAATCATAATTATCACCTTCCCTGTCCCTACTGCATTCCAAAAATGATACATATCTCGTCCCCACCCCGATCTTGATCGAGGAGAGAGAGAGAGAGAGAGAGAGAGAGAGAGAGAGAGAGAGAGAGAGAGAGAGACGGAGACCGATGAGAGAGAGAGAGAGAGAGAGAGATGAAACTTCCTGTTTGCTACAGCTGACAATATTTACAAGGCAGCTGGCACTGTCAGCTGAGGCCTTGAAGACAAGTTACCGGACATTCATGCAAGGCGTGGATGGTTACCCCCAGGGACTGACAGGACTAAGTTAGTGACACGTGGATTGTAATGTCCGTAGAGATTGTCAAAGCGTCTCTGTTCAATCTTGTAGTCGTGAGAGCAAATGTCCGGAATATTAGAAGTCTAAAGCAAAATTTTCCGTTACTCATGATTATTAAATAAATTCAAAACACTGAATTATAAGGACTGAGCTTTTAGTTATGTTCAAATGTCTTCAGAATGGCTAATATCTGCTTAGGTAAATGACAGTTAATCAGAATGTATGCTCTCATTGAAATATAAAAACGTAAACATTAGAATACAGACGCTTGATTATGTAACTAACAGTTAACCAGAATGTATGCGTTCAAGGCATATAGACATAAACGTTCGCATAATAATACATACACAAGCCCATTCGTATACCTAATAATACACAAACATGCACATTAGTGGCATATATATCGTGAATGGAACAAAAAGCTATTCTTGGAAACGGAAATGTTTCCCAAAGGAATAAGTCACAAAGAGAGAGAGGAGAGAGAGAGAGAGAGAGAGAGAGAGAGAGAGAGAGAGAGAGAGAGACTTCTCCGTCAAGAGGCAATTCCTCAGCATGTTCGGTCAGAGTAACACGAGCCAGGAATATCGGAACTTAAAGAGGATTTTTGTCTCAACATATTGTTAGAAATCTTGACGACGACGAAGTTGCACAGGTCAATATGAGAGCAATAAATTTTTACGACCTCTCAATGTTCTCGGGATAGACAAGTTTCACGGCTACTACAGGTTCATACGATATGAAATGTTGGGGGTCTAATTTTTCTTATACGAAAATGAATTTTAGTTTATTCTATGCCAATGATTTGCGAAGTAAGATTGAATGTCATGCATAAGTTAGATATGCTGGGTGATTAAAAAACAGTATATTTCTAGAAACCTTACACTCAAATAAGCGTAATAATAAGAATAAATAAACATTTGAAAACCCCAATAAAAGCATGTACTGTCGGCCAAAAAACTCGTGGCAGAGTTTCATAATTTTTCGTTCACCTGCCTGACGCACGATTCATGCCTTATTTATCTATTTTTCTTTTCAAAGATGGATGAAATCATGTGTAATGACGTTAAAAACAGTCACTGATATCTTTAGAACATTATGTTATGTTATTTTGTAAAACTATTTTCCATATAGCAAAATTGACGTGAACGAAACGAAGTGATAAAAAACGTCATATCACAACCATAGATATGCATTACCAAATAGATAGTAGACACCTATCACTAGTAGTATCGCATAAACATAGTCCTTAAATTATCATTTTAATATTAAGTTGAAGGTAGTTGAACTATTCCACTTGTTAAATTTACAGAAAAACATTGGAGGAATCGCACAAAAATGCTATCAAATTTAAAAACAAAAGAAAAAAAAAAACAAAAAAAAAAAAAAAACCGATATCTTAACAATGTGAACTAGGCGACCTCACCCTATTGCTTTTGATGTTATGTGCACGGGTATCTAATGTCAATGTGTCATTTATCGGTCTAAGAAACATCCTTCGATGAGCGAGAGAATTATTGCACTGCATTCGGTGCAAGTTCCTGTTGGAGAGATATCAAGAAAGCTTAATAAACCGGAGAGAATCATACAGAGATGAATAAAATTGTTTAAAGGACGGCAAAGTTTAGAACATGGGCCTGAAGGTGGAATACCTCGAAGCACCACATGAGAGCAAGACAATACAGTAGTGAAAATGTTGCTGAGCAACATTCATTTGTGAACTTTGAATTCTAGTGCCTCGTCACGACATTGCTGAACCAGGGATCATAACTAGCTCAACGCTTATGACTGGTGTCTGATGAATACTTTAGATGGAGAGGAAGAGATTTTTAAATCTACACTTGAAGTCCCTGATAGTTGTCTAATTGAATAAGCAAACTTATCTTTGATGGATGAGAGATTCAGTTAGGCTTACTTTTTTTTTTTTCTTTTTTTTTTATCGGTGGCCAGTGAATACCACGGATAGGGAGGGAAAACGGTTTTCAATGATGCATGCATTTTTTTCTTCACCCTAAAGAATGCATTTTATTGGGAGATACTTTACTAACATCGGCCTAATCCTTCCATCACTCCTATAAGCCACCTCCGCTCCGCTCTCTTCTACATCTCAGCGACTAGATCCGAATTCTCACTACGAAACTCCACCTCGTGAAAGCATCATAATGATAACAGTTATTTTAAAATTCCCCGCACCGACAACGGACAGCCTTAAAATACATGTTTGTAAAACATTTTCTGTTCAAAGAAACTTTATCTTTCATCCACAAAATGTGTGCATACCCTCGTGTTACACCCTGTAGCCGTCAAAGAGCAACCCTTGATTAAAGCAGTAGGTTTTTCTTGAGAGAAAAAAAAAAAAACATGAAATAGACTTAAACGAGAACGTCACCTTTCCTATTTCTTATTCTTTCAGCTACTTATAATATGCTTATGTTAAGTATTGGTCCTAGTAGTTATACATGTGAACTAATTTGAATTAATTTCTATTTAAAAGAAATGAATAGCTACAGAAAGATCAACCTAAGAAAAGCTTTAAGGAAAGTAAGCCTTTCTTAATGTATTCGTCACTTTTAGTTTTTTGTTTTTTTTTTTTGACTCCCCAACCAGCTTTCCAAGGTGTCCAAATGAAACAGGATGATATGCAAGGAATTCGATAAAAAATAAGAAGAATTACATTCGTTTGATTTTTTTATAATTGCTTTTTGACTTTGAATAGCTAGGTCTGAGTTAATTATGTTAAGCAATTATAAAAGGCGAACATGGCTAATAAAACAAGAATAAACGGGAATAGTCAAATAAAGCAGATAATATATATATATATATATATATATATATATATATTATATATATATATATATATATATATATATATTGTCGATTTAAATATTCATTAATATTACGTATCCGAGAGAGTATGCTGCTGAAAATAGACCTAGGCTTATCATGTGGGAAAATCAGAAGTCCAATTTAGGCCCACTAAACGTGCATGCAAATTATTTTATTGATCAAAGGACAAATTAGTTTAACTAAACATCGTTTCAAAGAATGTTTAACGCCTTGATGTATTTATCGTCTGTAGGAGACGAAATGACAACACTTCAGTGCAGTACGATATGTTGAGTCAAGACTCGAGCGGCAGCAAAGCCAACTTCAAAATCTTCGGAATGCTGTCACGAAGCTAGAGTTGAAAATAAAATTCGAAATCGTGGACGGTGGACCCATCGGTATATATTTTCCTTACTTTGCAAAATAATTATCTTTAATACGTTGAATAAGTCTACTCAGTTCTAATGTCATTTATTTCAAGTATAGCACCTTTGAAAGGAAATTTTATTTATTGTTATGTAAATATTCTGGCACCTGCATATGGCAATATTTCCATAACGAACAATGAATTAAGAAACTACGCCAATTCTTTGTTGGCCGTCTGTACATTACTAAATAAACCAGCTGAGAGACATGATTATGGCAAAGTATCTAAATGTGTTTTACAACGATGAAACTAAGCTACGTAATGTCAAATCTTCAAAGTAAATTAATCTCTGCAATTTGAAGATCAATACGCCATGCATTTAGTGCACATGAAACTATTCAATACCAAGAATACCGAATATCATCTATAATAAGATACACAAATTCTTTTTTTTCAAACATCAAACTGGTCAAGAGACAGCCAAAAGAGATCAAGGCAGAGAATCGAAAGGAGGAAAAAAATCATAAGAACCAGAGAGAGAGAGAGAGAGGAGAGAGAGAGAGAGAGAGAGAGAGAGAGAGAGAGAGGGGTGTCTATGCCACGGATGTCCTCCAGATATTGCGCGTGGAAGTGATATGTCGTAGCGGGTTTCAAAAGGATGGGGGAAGGAATCCCTTAGCCTATCTCGGGAACCGCCCCACGACGAGAGTTGTTATCAGAAGTTTAAAGTCACTGGGAAGTAAATACGTGCGGGTATCTGTTATCGGACTCTCCGTACACTCGCTCAAGCTCACATAAATACAAGTTTGGCCCATCAAACCGGAGGTCGCCATTCAAAAGTTTCTGACACACTTCCAAAGTCAATAGAGGTTTCGTCCGCATATCGGGAACTAGGCGAGGAGGAGGAGGAGGAGGAGGAGGAGGAGGAGGAGGAGGAGGAGGAGGAGGAGGAATTTCAATGCTGAGGAGTGACGAAGATAGGCGTAAAAAAGAAGAAAATGATTAAAACAGTAAAAATATGAATAACCAGAAAAAGTCAAAGCTGAAATTTGAAATATAACAAATATAATAATAATAATAAATAATAATAATAATAATAATAATAATACTAATAATAATAATAATTGTCTAAAGGTAACAATATACCAAGTAACGCTAGCAATTATGAGGCAATATCCTCTCAAATAACAACACGCGCGAATGGAAAAACCTATGGCAGTACTGCAGAGAAGAGGGTGTAGCCCACCGTGGAAAATGATTCGTGCATTAGGAAGACGAATAGACGGAGTGAAGAGTGAACCTGTGGAGCGAAGACATCCCGAAGAGGGGAAACGGGAAAGAAAATTGTACTCAAGATAGCAAAGACTCTGGAAGATTAAACGAGGGCGTGTGGAATGATATGAATACTTAGAGTGAAAATAAATATGTACCGGGGTCCATATATTACCAAAGTGACAATTTGGGATAATGGGGAGA
>NC_061093.1:57258210-57268210 GCF_015104395.2 Macrobrachium nipponense | reverse complement strand
GTCATAGGCTAGCCACACCTTGAAGGATACCCGCAGTAACAAGTGATTCTTCCAGAAAAACAGTACATTTTGAAAACAACACGGGAGCATATACAATTTAATATCATGAATTTTTACACAAATTTTCCCAACAAAAATTATTATTAATGAAAAGACGAAAGAAAATATAAATATATATATACGAGCAAGAGAAAGAGGGAGAGAGAATATCCGCAACCAGAGACGTGAGAGAGTAGAGGGAGGAGAGAGAGGAGAAGAGAGAGAAGTTCGAGAGAGAGAGAGAGAGAGAGAGAGAGAGAATTAATAACTATATACATGTGGGACTAATTTATTAGTTGTTCATTTATTTTGAGGTCCTTCATCAAACATCTTACAAATATATGGGTCCAAATGGTACATTCCAGACTAAGATTTAGGTTGTTTTTATTAGTGATTTGTATAATTGCCGATTCCAGTAAATTTCTTGAAACATAATCATTAGATCTAGCAATTACCGAGGTATCACCCCAACTAATACAATGAGATTTTTCACTCAGATGGATAAACAGTGCATTTGAAGTCTGGGCTGTTCTAACTGAATACATATGCTGCTTAATCCGAACACTTAAATTTTTACTAGACTGACCAACGTAAAACGATGGGCAATCCTTACAAGGAATTTTGTAAATGATGTTGTTATTTGTTACGGGACTATTCTTAATTAGCATATCTTTAATGGTATTGTTATAAGAGAACACTACATTAACATTAAACGATTTGAATATTGATTTTATGGTTTCAAATCCACGAAAATAAGGTAAGCTAAGTACATTTTTAGGGATTTCTTTTTCATTAATAGCAACATTATAAAACTTTTTATGAGCTTTTTGATAACATAAATCAATTAAATGAGGTGGGTAGCAGAGATCGTTTCCTATCTTTTTTATGTATTCTATTTCTTGGTCTAGGTATTGTGGACTCGTGATACGCAAAGCGCGTAGGAACATAGAAGAAAAAATTGAAATTTTAATATTAAGATGGTGGCCAGAATAAAAATGTACATATGTTAAATTATTTGTGGGTTTTCTATAAATACTGAATTTGCATTGGAAAGATTCTCAATGTATTAACACATCTAGGAAAGGGATGACATTGTTATTTTCGATATCAACAGTGAATTTTATGGATGGCACTAAATTATTCAATTTAGACAGTAAATCATTTACATCGATACCACCAGGTAACACTACTAAGATATCATCGACATATCGGTACCATTTTAAGGGGATAAGTGTGATATTCAGGAGGTGTTGTCTCTCAAAAAATTCCATATATAAGTTTGAAAGGAGAGGTGATAAAGGGTTACCCATGGCCTTACCAAATATTTGTTGGTAATATTCTCCATTAAAAATAAATCTGCAATCACAAATACATAACTTAATTAAGGAAATTATGTGACTAACGGACATAGGCAATTCATGCAGTACAAGTTCATTACTTAAATATTCTAGCACAGAGTCAATAGGGACTTTTGTAAACAAAGAACATTCATCAAAACTGACAAAAATATCGCTCGGGTTTAGTACAATGTTATTTAATTTTTCCACAAGATCAAGAGAATTCCGGATGTGTGAATTAGATAACAGTTTAGTAAGATATTTAGATAGTTTATTAGCAATTGATCCTACAGTACTGATAATTGGACGCATAGGTTTGTTTTCCTTATGAGTTTTGACTAGGCCATATAAATAAGGTAATGAGGGACACTTTACAGTTAACCGACACAAAAGTTCTTTTTTATCTTTAAGAATTTGTTTGATATTGATATTAAAGTTTTTTATTACTTGGTCCAACGGATTTTTGGCGAGTTTTTTGTAAGTTATTTCATCCTCTAGTAAAGTATGCATGCGTGATATGTAGTCAGTTTTGTCAAGAACCACTAAACTATTGGATTTATCAGCCTTGGTAATGTGTAAGCTATTATCATTCTTCAATTCTTTTAAACTTTTTCTGTAGCGAGCAGGGAAAGTTATCTTCATGGTAGGCATGCTGGCAAAAAAAAAAAAAAAAAAACCTTTATATATATATATATATATAATATATTATATATATATATATATATATATATATATATATGTTATACTATATATATATATATATATATACACACACACCACACACATATATATATATATATATATATATGTTATACACACACACACACACACACTATATATATATATATATTATATATATATATATATATATATATATATATATATATAATCTCTATTAAATTCAATGGTATTATTTGCAAAGGATAACTTCTTATTTACGCTTTAAATCAGTCTCTAGAAGATAAAGTGCACACTGATTCCAAGTCTCTAAACAAAATGATATTCTCTACAACATATATATATATTATATATATATATATATATTATATAATATATATATATATAAGTATATAATTATATATACATTTATGAAGTACAGCACCATATCCTACTTAATAACTGAAACAATGTAATATTAACGAAAAGATATCCCTCCTGAAGCCATGGATAATATAGTCAGGACTCCCGGTCAATTATCTAATCAGCGCAAGTGCGAGGGAGGGAGAACCAGGTAAACGACTGAGACAAAGGAAGGTCAAAAAGGGTCAACTATAGGTGTGGTCACCCCGTTCAGGACTGCATGGCTCGGAAATAGGAGAGAGAGAGAGAGAGAGAGAGAGAGAGAGAGAGAGAGAGAGAGAGGGTTCGTGTGCTTTGAAGCATGACGAGTGTTTAATTAAAACTCTTAGATTAAAGGACAGGGTTGCTAATTGGTACAAACAGGATTATTACGTGGTACAAAGAGGGACGTTAGCTGCACAAACAAGGACGTTAGCAGTAAAAACAGGAATTTAGGCTATACAAACAAGGACGTTAGCAGCACAAACAGTAAGTTAAGTTTTACAAACAGGGACGTTAGCTGAGCAAACAGGAATTTAGGTTGTACAAACAAGGACCTTAGCAACGAAAACAGGAATTTAGGCTGTACAAACAGGGACGTTAGCAGCACAAACAGGAAGTTAAGTTTTACAAACAGGGACGTTAGCAGTACAAACAGGACGTTAGGAGCACAAACAGGACGTTAGCAGTACAAAGAGGAATTTAGGTTGTACTAACAGGGACGTTTGCAACACCGCCACGGAAAAATTTCAATGAAAATATTAATAAATTTAAGACAAATGTATAGCCAAAAGGAGGACACATGACAGACACGCCTGGAAACGACTCATTTCAAACAGCAACCCCGACTAAGGATTAGGCTTTGGAGAAAAATAAGAAAAATGGGATTTGGTCAGTTTCTTAGTCACGATTCTCCGTTTAACTCAACCATAAAAAAAATTATTTTGGTCAATATTAAATAGGATCACCTGGACAATGCTCGTTACAAACAGCGACCCCGACAAAGGATTGAGCTTATAATAATAATAATAATAATAATAATAATAATAATAATAATAATAATAATAATAATACTGTTTAAAAAGGATGACCGAATTAAGCGAGTTGATTTATATATTGTTTTTTTTTTTTTATATTTTCCTTACAATTCGCTTCTCAGGCTCAGCGATGTTTCTGAGTAACTGGCCAATATTCATATTGGGAATTTTCAAAAATTGCAAATGCTGAAGGTAATCGTTTATCAGAACAGGATATCAGGTCCAGGTCAAGCAGGGGTCGTTGTCAGTGCCGGTTGGACCTGATATCCTGGTCTAATAAAAGATTACCTTCAGCATTTACAATATTGGCCAGTTACTCAGAAACATCGCTGAGCCTGAGAAGCGAATTGTAAGGAAAATAGAAAAAAACAATATATAAAATCAACTCGCTTAATTCTGCCATCCTTTTTAACAGCATTTGCCTAAAAGAGGGTCTTCTACCAAAATAATAATAATAACAATAATAATAATAGGATTTGATAAGAGAAAATAACACATTAAATTAACAAAGAAGGAAAAATTCAACTAAAATATCAAATTACTCCAAATGAATACTCGTGGGTCTGACTGTGTAGAGTTGTAATTACATCGAGTTATGTCATTAATGAGGTTGTGGGCCATTTGGTGTAATTATAACATCAACTATTTTAATTGTGCTCTTTCACCCAGAATTACCGAGCGGTGCCATTTAGCTGTAAAAGACTCATTCTAAATTTATTTTTCTGTCAGGAAGTAGCGCTAGGAAAAAAAAGAAATGTTCTTTCCTCGTATAGTCCGGATTCCACGTGGACTATTGACCTTTGGAGAGAGAGAGGAGAGAGAGAGAGAGAGAGAGAGAGAGAGAGAGAGAGAGAGAGAGAGGTGGGGGGTTTTAGGGAAATTTAAAATTGTGTGTGTGTGTGAGAGAGAGAGAGAGAGAGAGAGAGAGAGAGACATCCCAACAATTAAATTAACGAAGTGTCTTGCTCACCTGTGACGCAGGTGAGCAGAGCATTAGCTGTTAAAAGGCATATCTTTTTTTTTTCCTTTCAGAGTTACCCGACCGCAGTAATTTAAATGGACAATTCTTTTTAAAAAGAGAACGAAGGCGAATACATTAATATAATCATCCATCACAGACATGGACAGGAGGGCTAAATGATAAAAGGGGGTTGCTTTTTGAAGTCATACCATTTACTTCATAGATAGTTTGAGAAACGTCTCAGGTCTTGGAAGTGATTTCGACGGACTTACACACAGTCCAGTATATGCTACTTTTGTAGTTATTTAATAATAATAATTAATAATAATAATAATAATAATAATAATATAATAATAATAATAATAATACATAGTAAAGAAAAGTGGATGGACTCCCAAGAGGCAGGATGCAACCAAGAACCCCACACTATAAATACCTCCCAGTCGAATTGGAGGACTGTGATAAAATAATAATAATAAATAATAATAATTAATAATAATAATAATAATAATAATAATAATTAATAATAATAATTAAATAATAATAATAATTATTATTATTATTAATATCATATTATGTATTATTATTATTATACTATTATTATTATTATATTATTAATTATTATATTTATTTTATTATTATTATTAATTTGCCCACCAAAGGAGGCCAAGGACTCGACAACCGAACATAAGTATCGGCTCCGTAAAAACCACCAAATCTACTAGATGCTATTCTCTGGCCATTCTCCGACATTCAAACAAACATCTATTTACTCAGTCTGCCATTATTGTTTGAAACAAAGGGGAGGCCATTCCAGCCCTCTGGATTACCGAGAAGCACTTTGTTTTATTTTATTTTCTTTTTATTTTGTAAACTGTAAACATACCCAGGCCACTAAGCAGAAAACCCCAAACCCAGCCAGATGTATTTTCGAAGGCATTTCTCCCTTTATATCTTCGGCGAAGAAAAAGTTTTAAAATGTATTTTATCGGCTGACCACAACAACAACCACGATGTAGGAGACGACCAGGACGACGGCGAGGACGACGATTTGTAAGATCGAGACGACTAATGGTAATGGCCGGACGAAATACACCACGACCCCTGGAGGAGAATTAGTGGTTCTTTTTTCGTGACACAAATGGCTACTTAACAACAGGAGTGGTACGTGGATGAGGGAGGCTGGCCGGAGAAGGTAATAAAGGGAAAAAAAGCCGCCCCCTCGGCTCTTCTCTCTCTCTCTCTCTCTCTCTGTCCACGCATCTTCAAGGACAAGACGACGATAAGTCAATCCCCACTTTCCCTCAGTCATTCGCCGGACTACCCGAGGATGAGAGGATGGCAATACCATCGTCTTTCTGTCCTAGAGAGAGAGAGAGAGAGAGAGAGAGAGAGAGAGAGTAACAGCAGCTTCCAGCCATCCCCGTGGGACATATATCTGCATTAGTTTCGGTGGAGTCCGCAAGACGGGGTTGAGATATGCCACGGATGGGGGTAGGGCGTTGGGCAGGGCGGGGTGGGGGGGTTGAGATATGCAATCCGGTGGGAGATGGGGGGAGGAGGAGGAGGAGGAGGAGGAGTAGGAGGAGAAGGAGGGAGATCGAATCTCATTCTCGTGACATCACTGAGAGAGAGAGAGAGAGAGAGAGAGAGAGAGAGAGAGAGAGAGAGAGAGGCTCTCGTGGACTTTAATAGTCCGACTCCCAGACCTACCTCGGATTTAAAGATGCCATAAATTCGGGATGGAGTTTAATTAACTTTAGAAATCACGTTTAACTCAATGTTTATTTACTGTGTCTTTTTTATAACTATTTGCAGTTACGCGTGTTGATACTCAATAGCTGAATAGCTTAATATGTAATTAAATAATATATTTAGACGTTTGGAACGGACTTGTCATCATCCAGAAAAACGCTGGAATTAAAATAAGTTCTATTTATATACTACAGTGCAAAGTCTACATCCCCATAAGTATCTCCATTACATAAGAGAGAAAAAAAAAAAAAAAAAAAAAAAAAAATTAAAAAAAAAAAAAAAAAAAAAAAAAAAAAAAAATAGCAATTTCGTTTAAAATGGTCAAATAATTCCTTTTAAATCCAGTTATTTTTATTTTTCATACGTTCGCCTTTCATCTTCATCTTTATAATGGCATCTCACTCCGAATACCATTTTAAATTCTTGAGGAGGTTTATGCAGCGCCGTCAGTGCATCTCACGCGGTACACTGTATGCATTACTCGAGGTTCTTTGCAGCGTCACTTAGGTCCCTAGATGCAAGCAACCCTTTTCCATACTTTTATTGTCCCTCCGGTCATATTCTCTTTCTCCCACCTTACTTTTCACACTCGCCTAATAATTGTTTCAACATTGTTTCCAGCGACGAATGACCTCATAGATCCCAGCGGTTGTCCTTTGGGCCTTAATTGTTTATTCTAATTAATATTATCACACACACACTACACATTCACACACACACACACACACACACACACACATATATATATATATATATATATATATATATATATATATATATAAAAATGCACAACATGTATATATGATTATATTTACAAAATATTTATTAATGAATCATATATCATTTACATCTGTATATATATCATATCCTATATATGCTATATATATAGATATAATATATAAAACATGTATACCTATACTATATATATAAATAAATATATATAAATATACATGTACATATATATATATACTCACACACACTTAAGGGCTATAGTTATCCACTTAGGAGATCCCGAAAAAAACAATGAAGAATAAACACGCAAATCGGACGAAAATCTTCACACGAACTGACGCCCCAAAAATAGCAAGATGGCAGAAGCATTCCCACCAACACTAGTAGATTCTTCATCTCTTCTTCTCCTCCTTATTTTTCCCGAGAGTCCTGCCTTTCAGATGTGGAGGAGGAGGAGGGAGGAGGAGGGAGGGGAGGAGGGAGGAGGAGGAGGAGGAGGAGGAGGGAGGAGGAGGAGGACCATCCCACACCCAGCGCCCAAAAATAAAAACCCAGCCGGGTCGGATTATATGTATTACTTCTGCCTCCCTTATGACTTACGTAAGATATAAAGGTAAGCGCGTAAGAAGCGGGAATGTCGTAAGACGGGGCTGTAATGTTTGGCACCGTAATGTTATGAAGGTGATGTAAAGTCTGTATATAAATATACACAGGTATATACGTACATTCATTGACTTATTTTTGCATTCAGTTCCATCTTTTCCTGTATCGTAAGTCTCTCTCTGATGGCTTACATTTTTTAACCCCCCCCCCCCTCGCTTTTATACAAGTCCGTTGGCCGAGTCCAAATAAGGATTTTCAACTGGAGATTTAAAGAAAAAAATACAGAAAGCTGGTCCTTGTGTATCACGTACCAGTTACGAGCAGAAGAAGAAGAAGAAAAAAACTATAATGTAGACTGAAACAGGTGCTGCAGGATTTCGGAACAGTAAATACCAGCAATTGCAGAAAAATCCGGAGAATTCCAGATAGGAAAAATCAGTCTGAGGGCGGAACTTCACAGATGTGGTTTAAAACCCCGAGTGTAAATACTGCTAGGAGGAGGAGGAGGAGGAGGAGGAGGAGGAGGAGGAGGAGGAGGGAGGAGGAGGAGGAGGAGGTCGTTACGTCCAGCGTAAATTTCTGGGCGCGTTCGAAATGTGAAAGTTTCCATTACATGGAACACGAGGTTTTAAATCTTTTTCATTCTAGGCTATACTTTGTAATTCGACTGCGCTTTCGACGGCTGTAAAGGTCGGAGGAGGTTAAGTGCAACCGCCATTTCACCACTGGTTCCGAGAAAGCAAGTAATTAGAAGCAGTATATATAGTATATATAAATATATACACCTAGGCCAACGCCCTAAAGATAACGAATTCTAGGGTAGTGAGTGCAAGAGTCATGCGCGCTCGCTTTCCTCTCTCTCTCTCTCTCCTCTCTCTCTCTCTCTCTCTCTCTCTCTCTCTCTCTCTCAATACCTACTTAGTTACCTGCCAACCCCCTCCCCTCACACATATGTATATATTTTTAGATACATACATATATACATCTGTATATGTATTATATATAAGTATATAAACATATATATATATATATATATATATATATATATATAATATATATTATATATATATATATATATATATATATATATATAATATATATATATAGATATATATATAATATATATATACACATTCACAACAACACAGAGGTATCACCAGCAGCGCACTGAACCCTTTACAAATACTGCAGCATTTACCTGAACATAAAGCTCTCTCCTCAATATCTTTTTCATGCCGTCTATCCAGAATGATAAATTGCAACAAGATATTATTCCCTATTCTATCCACACCATCTTTTATACTAATACCCATTTTTTCATTAGATTTCGAGTGCACAGTATACTCCATAAATATACAGGATCCTACGAGTATTCTCCTCTGTAGGCATTCATACACCCACCCACCTACCTCTAGCTCTGTTTAAACAATCACATATATCGATTGATATGGCCACTTCAGTTACTTCTACGTAGTCTCTCGTTAAGAATCTCTCGCTGCTCGAGCCATACAATGAGAGAGAGAGAGAGAGAGAGAGAGAGAGCGAAAAAAAGAAAGAAAAAAAAAGTCAAGAGTAAAACTGAAGACTACTACAGCGGCCTGGTTTCCCGCCAGTTGGCGACCTTAATATTCGCCGCCTTTTTGCTTATGTTTTCGTTCATGATTATGCCTTTGTTTGTGTTTATATTTACAGCCTTTTGTTTACGTTTTTACGTTCGTCCTAAACACGGCTCCCATTTTGCACGTAAACCGATAGGTACCGAGGTAGAGCGGCGATATAGTAGTTTTCAGTTTGACCACCTCAAAGAATCAGAGTCCATAGTTCACTATGGAATTCCATTTTCATTGTTAAACAGGAACCTGGCTTCATTTGAGGTACTAGTCACGAAAGACTGACAAAACAGCATAAATAATATCGATTCTTTCAACCTGCTCTATAGGGGAAACAACCGAGTGGACTAGCTGATCCAGTCTTGCCCGTTTGTTGATTAATCCACCCTCCGAAAATACTTTTGCTTACTCCGAAAGGAGAGTAGAGGTCTCGAGGTGTTGCTCCCACCACCGATGACTCATGACTGGTGCCTATCTCCGGTGTCAGGACGTGTTAAAGTACTTTTTTCGGAGGGTGGATCAGCAAGCGGGGAAGACTGGATCAGCTAGTCCACTCCGTTGTTTCCCCTAGAAGCCTATTATGTCCTAAATGTTACGAAAAACACTACTATCTTCCACAGGATATCAAAGGCTGACGGTAGACGGTAGTTCCAAGGAAGGGTTCCACACGGAGATATTAGGCCTAACCCACGGAGAGATTAGACCTATTTATTGGTGAAAAATTTTGACTGAAAAATACAGAAAATTGTGTATGATGGAGTAAAAGTGTGATAACTTGAGAAAAATACCTTCTTTTGTTTGTTTTTTACGTTTATTCCTAGGCCTAGGTGCTGGTACTAAGCATGGCGCCTCACGGAGCTTTTCCCC
>NC_061093.1:57210852-57253352 GCF_015104395.2 Macrobrachium nipponense | reverse complement strand
TAGACAGGTTGGATAGCAGGATTGAAGAAAAGAAGACGGGAAAATAGAGGTTAAATAAAGGGGAAAAAAATAAAATCATCTAGGGGCCGAAGGGACGTTGCAAATTCCCTGGCGGAATGCCTACAGTGCACCGTCTATTGTGTGTGTGTGTGTATCTGTATGTGTCCCCGCACGTGTGCGGAGGTATATGTGTGTGTGTATTTGTGTGCGCGCTCGCAAGCGTGCATGTGGAGTGTTTGTGTGTACCTACATCCTCACGTTAGGGATTTCAGTCTAGACTTGTCTCGACTCTCACATAACGAAGAAAGCGAACGTAAAATCCAACGAAGCGACGACCAGAAAGACTCGGAGAACGGACATGTCGTTCCTGAAGGGTCGTAGTAAGTTGTCAGGGAAGTGGAGGCGGCCGCTTTTTATTTGATTGTCGCTAAAGCGACCGGCCGGCTAACCGTTTAACGCGGGGCAAAGAATCAATTAAGGCCGGACATGCGCGGACGACCATAGGGTTAAGGTGATGGAGGAATCCACGAAAATATTTTGTGGGTCCTGTGGCTAAATATAGCTATTGATTACAGGTGTACACTGAATAAGCTATGGGAATGTCCAGCCCAGTGGTTCTAATGACAATTTATTATTATTATTATTATTATTATTATTATTATTATTATTATTATTATTATTATTGGATTAGGAAGGAGACCTTCTCTGAGGGCAGTAGCATTGAATATAATAGCTTGTTTCAAACGGCATTTTTAATTTCTATAGAACATCTTTTCAATTCTTTTGATGAGAAAAAGACAATTTTAGAAGAATTGAAAGAAGATTCTATATAAAGTTAAATGCCATTTAAATAGACCCAATTATTATTTATTGATTATTAGTTATTATATTCATTATTTATTATTATTATTGATTAGATTATTATATTATTATTATTATTATTATTATTATTTTAGTATATTATTATTATTATTATTTGTGTACGCTGGAAAACAGACCTTCTTTCAAACACAATTTTATTAAAAATAATTGCAGACTACATAACTGATTTTATACAACATTCTTTCAATTCTTTTGAAAGAAAGATTGAAAGAATGTTGTAATAAAATCAGTTCTGTAAATTCTGTCATAACTTTGAATAAAGTTATTATTATTATTATTATTATTATTATTATTATTATTATTATTATTATTATTATTATTATTATTATTATTATTATTATTATTATTATTGTCTATCACAGTCATCCTATTCGACTGGGTGGTTTTATATTTTGTGGACCTGGAGCTACTTCAGCCTCTAGCTTTTCCAGATTCCTTTTCAGGGATCTTGGGATCGTGCCTAGTGTCCGTATGATCGATGGGTACAGTTTCCACTGGCATATCCCATATCCTTCTTATTTCTATTTTCAGGTTCTGATACCTACCAATATTTTCTCTTTCTTTCTCTTCTACTCTAGTGTCCCATGGTAATGCAACGTCAGTGAGTGGACACTTTCTTGATTTTGTCAATCAACGTCACATTATTATTATATTATTATTATTATTATTATTATTATTATTATTATTATTATTATTATTATTATTATTATTATTATTATTATTATTATTCAGTAGAGTTACCCTATTCATATGGGATAAGCTTCCAAAGTATATGATGTTCATTCGAAAGACTTAACAAGGCAAAGGGAAATACAGAAAGAAGAGATCAGTTAATAAAGAAAACATTAATTAACAAATGATTACATAAATATAGTTAAAAATATAAGCAAACTATTAAAACACAAGGAGAATAGTTTTAAGGGCAGTAATGCATTACATCCTCGGTTGCAATTTTGAGCTTTTAATTATTCAACATCCTTTGTTTTGATGTTGTATATGAATTGTCAATTCTTTTATGGCAATATCGATAACAATCCCCCATGTCAAAATATCTCCAATTTTAAGTACATAAGTATGGATTGTTGTTTGCATTCATATTGCTTCATACATTCAATGTTTTATCTTTTATCGCTCGGGTTCCCTACCTTCATATTGAATCATATTTCTTCATACTTTCAATGTATTATCACTTCGATTTCTACAGTTCATATTTATCCATATCGTTTCATATTGTCATTGTTTTATCGCTCATGTTTCCTACCGTTCGTATCGTTTCATATTTCATATTTTTATTGCTTTATCACGCGTGCTCCCCACCTTTCATATTGCTTCATATTGCATCATATTGATCCTACTTTCATTGCTTTATCGCGAGTGTTCCCTACCGTTCATATTTCTTCATACTGCATCATACTTTCACTGTTTTATCGCCGTGTTTTCCTACCTTTCACAACGCTTCGTATTGCATCATACTTTGATTTATCGAATGTATTCCCTACCGTTCATATCGGTTTATATCGCTTCATTATGCTTCATACTTTTATTGCTTTATCGCGAGCGTTTCCTGCCGTTCATATTTCTTCATACTGCACCATACTTTCACTGTTTTATCGCCGTGTTTTCCTACCTTTCACAACGCTTCATATTGCATCATACTTTGTTTTATCGAATGTGTTCCCTATCGTTCATATCGCTTCATATTGCTTCATACTTTAATTGTTTTATCACGCGAGTTTCCAACCCATCCATATCGCTTCATACTGTATCCTATTTCTTCATACTTTCGTTACTTCATCACTGCTCGTGTTCCCTACTCGTATCCCGCGGAGCCAAAACGATCATGGTGATCAATATTTGTTCGAACATGAAAGAAAAAAATAGCGGACAGTTTGTTGATTGCGTTTGCAAATATTACCAGCCGTGGTGGGAGCCCCGAATTCGTCATTACTGTTTGTTTATCTCCGCGCTATCGGGTTTATGGATTATTTGAAAAACATTCTGCCTGCCCGTCTGTCCGCCCCGATCATCGCAGGTGGCAGCATTTATATACCTGTCATTCATAGGTTTGTATTTTAATTATTTTCTTATATTTTTATCCATTTTCTTTTCTCATAACTGATATTACCTCTTCATTCTGTATTTCCTTTTATCTTCTCTTACTTCTTTCGAAGACATTCCGTGTTCTTTGGAAGTCTGAATTTCAGGTCACTAGTTTCGAGATCTGAGGGCGGACAGAAAAAAGTGCGGAGACGGAAAAAAATGCGGACACGGAAAAAAGTGCGGACAGAGAAACTGCGGACGGAAAAAAGCGCGGACGGACAGACAAAGCCATCTCAAAAGTTATCTTTTACAGAAAACTAAAAAGAAAAAAAATAGGATTTATCAACGGAATATTTAATTTGAAAAAAAAAGTGACACAGAAAGATTATTTTCCAACTTTGCCAAGACGTATCATAGGAGATAATGAGGGGTTGGGGGTTGGAGGGTTGGTGCAAGGGAAGAAGGGAGAGGGAGAGGGAGATGGAGAGGGAGAGGGGTAGGAAGGGAAGGGAGGGAGGTAAGGAGGGCGAAGAGTCCAAAAATCCCGAATATTTCCATATGGAAATGGAGGAAAACACGAGGACGATTCCTTAAGAGGAAATGTCAGTGAGATGATAAGGACGGCGACTCGTACAGGAGGCGAAAAAGGAAATGACTCGTTTCTCTTAAAACAAGAGGAAATGAGGTAATGAAGCTCTTATCAAAAAAAAAAAAAATAATAAAAAAGTACTGGTAACGTAGTAAAAGAAAAGTTACATTTCAGATACATGAACAAAATGAATAATTTATGTGCCAATAATTATATACAAATAGAAGCAACGTGAGTTAAGTAGTTGATAAATAAAGAAAATACGTCGCTAAAAATGAGGAATATGGATAGAATTAAAAGATAAATTCAAATGGCATAAAACATTATTTACAAGAACAATATTAAACAAGAAAATGTATTTAGTTCGTATGACCATGAAGACTCGTATATTATTCATAAGCACTTTTAAAGAAATGTAAACATGGAAGATAGTCTAAAAGGATTAACGACTATACATACATACCGTACTTATTATATATATATATATAATATATATATATATATATATATATATATATATATATTATATATATATATATATATATATACACGCACAGCGTAACATGATTTATTACAAACCGTACATTATTGTCCCTTACCCAAACCACAAACAAAATAAGTACTTGTTAATGTCACACACAAAATAAATAAAAATAGAAGAAACGCACACTCACAAACAAAATAAGTACTAGGTAACTGAAAATAATACATCACCAAATTTGCAGTAAAATAATTCATTAACCGCGGAATCTTAATTCCCTATTTTTCAAGAGAATACAGAGCTAAAGTGACATATTTTTAAACTGTACTTCTTCGACAACATCAATTCGCATTTATGAATTGAACTGAATACAGCATTTAGGCCAAAGGCCAAGCGCTGGGACCCACGAGATAATTCAGCCCCGAAACCGAAATTGACAGCAAAAGGAGGAAAACCTCAAAGCAGTTGCACTATGAATCAGTTGTTAGAATAGGGTGGAGGAAAGTAAGATGGAAGAAAGGAATATAAAAGGAGGTACAGTAAACGAAAGGGGTCGCAGCGAGGAGCGGGATGGACGCCGCAAAGAACCTCAAGTAATTATATAAAGCTGTTAAAACAAGACAATTGTTAGAAGATGGAGGAAAGTAAGATGGAAGAAAGGGAATATGAAAGGAGGTAGTGTAAACGGAAGGGGTCGCAGCTATGGGCCGGAGGGACTCCGCAAAGAAACTCAAGTAATTATATAAAGCTGTTAAAACTAGACCACGAAAACACTGGCTTCACCTTGACGTCAGAACCATCTCTCCTCTCGGCTGGTTAAACAAAAGGGCCTTCTGGAACCAACAGTTGGCTTAATTCCTCCTTTCTTTACGAGGACCCGGCTGCAATAATTCTCTATTTCGTAAATCCCGTCGGATTAACAGCGACCTTGGCAACTTACTTGAACGAGTCCGCCATGACAAAGAAGAGGCGGTGGTGACTAATTGCCTAAATGGAATGGAGAAGAGAAGAAGAGGTTTAGCGGAGTTTGGTTTCGATGGAAAAGTGTTGTAATGGAACAGAATGCAATACAGAATTTTTAAGCCAAATGCCAAGCGCTGGGGACCTATATATATATGAGGTCATGCAGCAATGCAAGGAACACTGAGGGTATAGGAGCTTTTCTCTGCAAGGTGTAACAGGAAGAAAACCTCGCAATTCACAATATGAAATCATTATTGGACAAGATGCCGGAAGAAAGTAAGATGGGAGGCGCAATCGAGTTTTCTGTACATCTTCCGGTGTTCTCGTAACAATGATGTACGAGCCGCGATCCACGAAACTCTCAGCCAGCCGTGGGGGCCTGCGTTGTTACGTCGCCAAAAGCACGGTCATGGCGCTTAACCTTAAATATTAGAAAAACTACTGAGGCTAGAAGGATGCAATTTGGTATATTTGACGATTGGAGGGTGGATGGTCAACGTACCACTTTGCAGCCCTCTAGCCTCAGTAGTTTTTAAGATCTGAGGGCGGACAGAAAAAGGGCGGGTAGAAAAAAAGTGCGGAGGTACTGACAAAGCCAGCGCGCAATATTTTTTTTTTTTTTTTTTTTTTTTTTTTACAGAAAACTAAAAATTCTGATATGGACACACGTTGCCAAACAAACGGTAATTACGAATATACGGCCTACACCGGCTTGCAATATTTGCCAAGCAATAGACGATACGTTCGTCACATAAGCGAGACGAAAGGTTTGCAAATAACATCGATATCAGGAATCACTTCATTCTATCGAATGTAAAGGCGATGAAATATTGCAACGACGATGCACTGAGCAATAATGACACCAGTTGCTACTTGGCATGTTTATCGTTACTTAACAATGCTTATTCAACTTTAATTGAAAACTTCTCCTTTACATATACTTAAACGATTGTTATTGGTTTTTATTTAAGATTTCCTTTTTATATTTGCATTGAAAATTATCATTTAACTTAATTTTCAAAAAATTCATGTTTACTTTTATTTTTAAAAATTCTTAATTATTTACTTTTAAAAATCTTAATTATCTTTACTTAAACACTTATTTATCTACCTTTGCCTAAAAGATTCTTATTTGCACTTACTTAAAAAAATTCATTATATACTTTTACCTAAAATAATTCATATTTACCTCTACTTAGACACATTCATATATTCATATACACAAATCTACAATAACCTATTTCTCAAGCTCTTTGTTTATTAAACAAGGGGGATTCATATTTACCTCTACTTAGACACATTCATATATTCATATACACAAATCTACAATAACCTATTTCTCAAGCTCTTTGTTTATCAAAATAAATAATGACAAAGGGTAAGAACTTAAGACTAATCTTCTTCCGTGACCAAGGGGGGAAAGTCTGCCTTCTCCCTAGCAATCCACACCCCTCCCCATCTAACCCCCACCACACTACTCCCTTATCACTGACCTGAAGGCCATAACTCTCCCAAACCACCATTATGTCTATGTAAAAAATAAAAACATTGATAAACACAATAATCGCATTATGTGGGCATTAAACTACCAACACATGACAATACAATTCTTTATCAACGTACAATGACGTGTTGAGCTTTCACTAGTATATGGTTTTTCCATCACATGTTCAAAGTTTTATTACTCGATGACGTCATTCCTGCCTAAGTGTGGTACCTTTGTCTCTCTTAGGTTTCGAGATATTTCTTCAATACGTAATAGATCTATTATCCAAGGGTTATTTGTATTTAGGGAAAACGGCTTAATAAAAGTCTCCTGTATAAATGCATATTATATATATATATAATATATATATACATACATAAATTACATACATACATACATATATATCGTATATATATAATTATACATTATGTATAAATAAAATTAATCAAGGAACAGATAAATTACTGACTCAACTGAAAGGCCTGGGATCGATAATGAGATGAGATAGTAATAAATAAATAAATATGATAGTATACATAAATATATATAATATATATATATATATATATATATATATATATATATATACATACATACACATATATGTATGTATATATACATGAGTATATAAGTGATATATAGAATATCATACATAATTTTTTATATATACCTGTATATATTTATCTATCTATCTATCTATCTATCTATCTATCTATATATCATCTATCTACTATCTATCTATATATATATATATATATATATATATATATATATATATATATATATAAATATATAATTTATCCATTCATCAGTAACATATTCAAGTGAACGTTTAGCGGTAAAAAAAATTTAAGTTGGAGTTCCCAAGCAGTAATATTGAGACTCGGAGTTTTAATGCATCAAAAAATATTATGAAAAATGAAATTATTAAGAAGCAAAATCTGACATTTTTTAGAAATTAAATATGAATGATTTTATTCAATTCATTATCAGTTTTGCGATCAGGTGGATTCATTTCACACAGACCAAATAAATTCTTTTCATGCAAAGGATATGAAATTAGTAAAAAAAAATATTTTTAAATCATTACAACAGAAGGAAATATCATGGACCTCCGACCCAGAGATTTCGAAAATAAATCTCTAATTAATTATACGTTTAATTTATTTTGCATAAAAAAAAATTATCTCTAACTATACTAATATTAAATAGGAATTTATTATTGAATAATTTGTTTGAAAATCAATATTCTCCTTTGGTGCAATTTTTAAGTAGTTGGTAAAACCACGACGGATTCAGTAATTCAATCAATACATCAAGAATCAATCTACTTAGCAAGACGAACTCACTAACTACCGCGGAATTTGAATCCATTCTTACACATCTTACACACAGCAGCCCAGCGAAGAAAAAGGAGGAGGAGGAGGAGGAGGAGGAGGAGGAGGAGGAATAGATGGCAGAGATGGCTGAGATGGAGGAGGCAGAGATGGCAGAGATGGAGGAGGCGATACCGGAGATGAAGGCGTAGACGGAGGAATAAGAGGAGGAAGGGGGAGGGGGGAGGAGGGGGGAGGGAGGGGGAGGGGAGGGAGGGAGGGAGGGAGGGAGGGAGCAGAGGAGGAGCATTTAATCAAAGCGGAGATACGAGAAACAAAACGAGTTAGTTTTCAACTTTTTCCGAGACGTAACGAGCGGAATGAGGCGGCCGACGAGTCCACAACTCAATTAAATATTTTTCATTCAGTAATCAAGAAAAACCTCCAAAGGAGAAAATGGGTCATATCTGGCTCGCGAGGGGGGGTTTGGGGGGGGGGGGGTGGGTGGGTGGTGTGTGTGAGGAATCATTTCCCTCAAGAGGAAATGTCGGCGAGATGAAAGGGAGATGATTCGTATCGCAAAAGGCCCCTCCTAAAAGGAAATGTTTTAGGGAATTCTTGAAAACAAAAGAGAGAGAGAGAGAGAGAGAGGAGAGAGAGGAGAGAGAGAGGAGAGAGAGAGAGAGAGAGCCAGCCTAAATGAGAGAGACAGGAGAGAGAGAGTGGAGAGAGTTACAAGGATTAGGATTGTCCCAAAGACCTATTAGTCCGTCCAAGGAGACAGAGAGAGAGAAAGAGTGAGACATCCTACCTGAAGAGAGAGAGAGAGAGAGAGAGAGAGAGACGAAGAAGAGAGAGAGAGAGAGAGAGAAATAACTAAATTTTCTTCTTTTTGTTTGACCTTCCACCCAATAGCGTGTCTGGTCAGTATCCCCCCCCCCCCCCCCCTCAACCCACAACGAAGCTTTCGGGTAGAGCTTCAATTACAAGTTACCTCTGAAACTAGATCGGCGTAGGTCTAATTGGTCAGGGGATAAATAAAACAATAATAAAAAAAAAAGACACAAAATAGAAAATAAAGAAAATAAAAGTCTCACTTGCACAGGCTGCAGGAAGGAAGCGTATTATATATATATATATATATATATATATATATATATAACTATATATATATATATATATATATACACACATATGACAGAAAAATGTTCCTAATTAAGGAGCCCATAAAAACGCCAAAATATAGACAGTAGTACTACTATATTTCAGAGACTGCTGCCTCTCTCTTCATTACTACCTGAAGAGAGAGACAGCAGTCTCTGAAATATGCTAGTACTTCCTTTCTATATTCTGGCGTATTCATGGGCTCTTTTATTGGATATATATATATATATATATATATATATATATATATATATATAAATATATATATATATATAATTTTATATATGTGTATATATATATATATATATTATATATATAATGTATATTAATGTATATAAAATATATATATACATATATATAAATGTATATATATATAATATATACACATATCTAATGGTATTTCTTTGCCTATTTTTTGTAACTGCAAAAGTGGTCTAAAGACTATCCAAAAGTAGTTTTAAAGATCTGAGGGCGGACAGAAAAAGTATAGACAAGAAAAAGTGCCCACAGGAAAAAAGTCGCGGACAGGAAAAAGTGCGGACAGGGACAAAAAGTGCGAACAGGAAAAAGTGCGGATAAGAAGAACGCGGGACATGAAGGTGCGGACAGGAAAAAGCGCCATCAGAAAAAGTGCGGACGGACAGACAAATACGCCCAATAGTTTTCACTTCAGAAAACCAAAACAAAGATTCCTCCCTTTCCTCCAACCTAACCTAAGATAAACATCCAAAGTCGAGGACATATTATATTTCATCCTTCAACGATGGGCAGTGTTTACTTTAACATCATCGCCAGTGATCATTTATGCGTTTGCGCCCTAAAGAATTGCTTTTCAAAGCACACCAGTTGGTTAAAGTGATAAGCAGCGTTAGTCTATGGTTAAAATGATGTTTACTCGTATAAGCTTAGTTCAATACCATCAGTCTATGGTTAAGCTGATGTTTATTCTACTGCGCATAGGTTTATTTTAAAAGCATCAGTATATGGTAAACGTTTACTCTACTGCGCATAAGCTTATTTTAAAACGCATCAGTCCATGGTTAAACTGATGTTTTCTGCGCCTAAGTTTAACATTCATTAGCCCGCGGTTATACCAGAAACGTTAATTAAAGCGTTGTTTATTTCAATAACTACTTTTTCTTTCAAGTACAACCACTACTCCGAATTCGTATTATAGCGCTCGATAGAAGAATTAACGAGGCGCAAAACAAAAGAAGGCTACTTTCGAGGTAGACGATCGTGAACCGGACACACAGGCTCCATTGTGACGTCATGGCCATTCTTCTTCTTCTTCTTCTTCTTCTTCTCCTTCTTCTTTCTCCTTGGTTTTGGGAGACAAAGGAGTTTACTCCGGCTCTTAACTTTAGCTAAGACTTCATCCTCCTCCTCCTCCTTAACGGAGACTGAGTAGTTTTTCTGTTTTTGTTTCTTAAATCCCCGTTGGATTAGCCAACGATTACAATCATTCACTAGCTGGCGCCCATTTTGACAAAGGAAAGAGAAATGACATAAATTGAATCTTTGGGGAACGTAGATGGTCATGTTAGAAAATATAATATATATATATTATATATATATATATATATATATATATATTATAATATATATATATATATATATATATATATCTACAATGAAATCTACGTTCCCCAAAGATTCAATGTATGTAATTTCTCTTATAAAGATCTCATGTCCCTTGACGTAACAACACACACACACACACATAATATATGATATATATATATATATATATATATATATATATATATATATATATATATATATATAAAGTATAAAAGGCGAATAAAAACTCTGGTTTAATGTTAAGGACATATTTCGGTGGACTAACTTCCACCCTTATCAAAATAATAGTCGTTAGCTATAAACTAGGGTGTTTTAATGGGGCTTTTATATATGAGACGTATCCTGTTTTAAGAGAAGACTTTATTTACTATAGATATATTATACCATACATACATACATACATACATATATTATATAAATATATATAATTAATATATAATATAAATAATAATATATATATATAATATATATATATATATATATATATATATATATATATATATATATATATATATATATACATATACATAAATTCGCGTACAATGAATAGAAAGTAGGAATAACTTAACATTCGTAAATGGGATTGTTGAATATGCTTTATAAGTGCAAAAATTAATCAAACAACTTCAAATGTTATTTATTTTAGGGATTAAAGTACAATTTAAGGAATTAAGTCTTACTAGACAAAAAATAGTAAAAGCAAAATATTAAAATAATATATATTGAGCAATATCTATCTATCAGATCTGGGAGCAATTGCGACAAAAAAAAAAAATTGGATTTGCAAATCTAACATCAAATTCAGTTTCCCTTTTTTTTACTGCAACATAATAACTAAAGCATTCTTTCTTGACGAACGAAAATAAAAAAAAAATTATTTTTAGAAAGCAATTTCAGTTAATAACTGATTCACGACAGAGGTCAAATACTAAAACCAATAAGAAAATAATATTAAAAAAGTAACTTGTATTAGTAATTAATTTATGACATATGAAAATGTACAATTAGTAGCTCCCTCCGATGGACGACTTAGCAGGCTGGCTTCTTCCTCCCTCCCTCCCTCTCTCCCTCGCTCCCTCTTTCCCCCTACCCCTCCCCTTCCCCTTGCCCAAAAAAACCATCAACGTCCCGTTCTCCTCTCAGACCAGACCGTAATGCATTGGATAACGAACAATAACAGCATTACCTAAACATTAGAATATTTTTTTTAAAAAGTGACAATACAGTCTAACAATATTATTCTAACTCGGTCTACAATAACATATAGACTTTTCTCCTAAGATTCTCCAACAGTCATTAATGACATTTTTGTTGAACTTTTTTCTTGGTATTATGTAAAGGTCCCCTTAGAACGAGAATGTGGAAAGGTATTTGGAGGTCACCGAATTTTAGAAATATTATTACACGAGTCTACGGATCTACATATTCAATGGCTCTTTGTTCTACAGGAAAAAACTATGATATAATGGGGTGCATACATACACACACACACACACACACATACACACACAGACACACATCTATATGTATAACTGAATCACGAAAATTTAGGACGAAGGAAAGTGAAACAGATATTTATATGCTAACCAAATATACTAACATTAAACATATAACTATTTCAATACAAGCCTCCCTTTTCATGAAACGCAATTAACCGTAGCGGGATGAGTAACGCTTGTAGCTATGATACCTAATTATTAACGTGGACTACGAATTATTTCTCCACTAAACCAGACTAAAGAAAGACAAGATGGCGCACGAGAAATAAAACGAGCCAATTTTGCTATTTGTTAAAACTTAACGAGGGGAATGGGACAGACGAGAGGCGCAAAACTCAATTAAACCTTTCCATTTGACAGTCAAAAAGGGGAGAGAGAGAGAGAGAGAGAGAGAGAGAGAGAGAGAGAGAGAGAGAGAGAGAGAGAGAGAGAAATTGGAACTGAATTTGCATAAATACTTTTATGTATAATGATAACTGTAATACCAGTGAGAGAGAGAGAGAGAGAGAGAGAGAGAGAGAGAGAGAGAGAGAGAGAGAGAGAGAGAGAGAGAATTATGCTATATGTATAACTGGAAATACGAAAGCATTTAATGAAAGAGGGGAAACTTGAACAAAATTTGTCAGCAACATTCATTACTAGTATAATAATTATAATTATCATGTATATTTTGTCATAGCTTGAGTTAACTAATTAGCAGCACATAATATGGCAACGTTGTTTTTAGACGGCCCCTGTAGAAACTAAATGTGGTTTTCTGTAGCTAAACAGATATCCCGAGGAACCTACCTCATCAACTATGCAACATAAGCATGTGTTTATCAGAGATAAACATGACCAGAATGTAAACCGGTTAATCCAAAAATATATTTGTTAATAAGATGGGGAATATATTTCAGCATCGTTTTCTATTATATTTGTACAGGTGCAATTACCACTGCATCTCTTTTTAACAAAACCTAATTAACTTTGCCATTTTATATCTGCAACTTACTTACTAAACTAGCTTATTCTAAGTCATTATCTTAAATTAATTTTACTCAAGCCTTTTTACCTTTTTATTAATTAATTTTGCTAATTTATTTTTTCTTTACTAATAACTGATCCCGTCTTTCTGTATGTCTTGTCATCGTCCTTAACTTGTTTCAAATGAACATCATATTCTTTGGAATTTTGAATTTCAAGTGGTTCCCTTAGGTGGGCTTGTTCTATATGAATAGGGTTCATCTGGATAATAATAATAATAATAATAATAATAATAATAATAATAATAATAATAATAATAATAATAATAATAATAATAATAATAATAATAATAATAAAAATGGTGTTTTACATTAAGGGACATGAGAATCTCTATAATATTCAAGTTCAATAGATTTTAAATATAAGTTATTACAGGACACAGACATAACGCATTATACATTTTCGTATCAAATCACGAGCCTCAACCTTACAATGAATGCACGACATACCAACAATTACCCCAAGCATTAATTACAGGTCGAAAGTACAGTTCACGGAATTGTAACCTCTTCCTGCAACGAACACAAAGCCGCTAATTCGGTCAAGAGTAAAAGACAAGACCATCCATCCCCCCTCACCCCTGTTTACACTGAGGTCCGGAGACCTTGGTCTACTATTGACTCTGCAGCCTTTCCTTACGTACACACAGCGCGAAGGAAAAGGCTTATTTTGTGGTCTATAGAGTTGGGGGTCGAGATACAAAGAACGTAGTGACGTCAGCTGCAGTCCCTCCCACTTGTAGCTGGGGGAGGTCAAAGAGGCTGAAACTTCACCTCTACGAACAGCTAATATAAGAGCGATGATTCAATGAAAGGCCTTGGATTACCTGGGGACCGCAATTATTCACTTTTTCAGGTCCGTTTCGACGAAGCATTAAAGGTGACAAATGATGCAGTGGAATACGTGAAAAGAGAGGCAGAATGAACGCTTGGGTTCCTCAAGGTTTTGTTTATGTATTCGTGGAATTCGTGAAATGTCACTAATTAACAAAAACCAATATAGGTCAGTCTCCATGATAATATTTCTCAAAATCTTCTACAGTCCTTCCTCGTGATGTCAAGAGGAAAACTCGAATATTACATTTAGAAGCTGGAGAAGAAAACCAAATGATATTCACGCGTGAGGAAGAATAAATATGCAACGGGCCCATCGGCCAATCAGATACATCTGATTCTGGGTTTCTGAAAAATCTGACAGATACCCTGCCACGTTGGCTATGCTTAAATGAACTAATAATTTATTTAATAAAATGCCCTATTGCATTGGCTACGCTTAAATGATCTAATAATTTATTTAAATAACTATCAAATTACTTTTCTATCAATTTGGAAGCCTGCCTTGGTGGGCTTGTTCCATATGAGTAGAGTTCATAATAATAATAATAATAATAATAATAATAATAATAATAATAATAATAATAATAATAATAATAATAATAATAATAATAATAATAATCTATGGTTTTCCATAGCCATAAGTAATTCCCAATATTTTTAAAAGTGAAGGATAACTTATAATTTACAATTATCAATCAACTGAAGAGATTGACCCTAGAATGCATCACTTCAGAAAAAGTATCCTTTTAATTAATTAAGTAATAATTAATAATAATAATAATAAATAATAATTAATAATAATAAATACAATAATAATAATAATTAATAATAATTCAATTAATTAAAAAAAATTTTTTTAATAAATAATTTAACTAATAATCAATTAATAATTGTATGGAATAGCTGATAAATAAGAAATCCAGTATTCGCGTCTTAATTTTAAATCTAAAGAAATAATTGAGGAAATAAATGAATAAATGCCAGTAAACATTATTTCGTATGCATAATACGTAAAGAATAATTCCTCGAGATATGAGAAACTAATCAAAATGATATAGATTGTTATATCACAGAGTCATCAGTAGTGATGACACTGTGATATAACTCCTCAAAAACTGAAAAAAAAAGATTTTCATATTAATCATATACGAGAATAGCCAGACACTCAAAAATGACTGTAATATATAAAAGGGCAGATAGGACAAGATTAGGAGGAGGAGCAGGAGCAGGAGCAGGCAGAAAAAAAAAGAAAACTCCATCCCTTAAAAAAAAAAAAAAAAAAATGTCCCAAGAATCTCCCTTTGGGGAGAACAACTTTTTTCCTCACCCTGTCAGAAAGTTATCTTCCGGGGATTCCTTTTTTTTTCTCTTACCGAAGAAACAATATATATAATATAATATATATATATATATATATTATATATATATATATATATATATATATATATATATATATATATATATATATATATCAAGGGCCGTATATTTAGAGGGATGTTAGCGTAGCAGCTACGACCGGGACGGTTATAAAAGCTAATGGACGGGGAGGCGGTCAGAGATAATAAACAAGATAAGCAACTTGAAAAAACTTTATCTCTCTCTTCTCCTCTCTATCTCTCTCTCTCTCTCTCTCTCTCTCGCTGGCCAAGATCGTGGGTAGAGAAGAAGTGGGAGAGGGGGATGGGAATAGGTGGGAATAGGTGGGAATGGGAATGGGGACAGAACGTGGGGGGAGGGGTTAATTAAGGAGGACGAACGCGAAAAGGGAAAGTGAGAATTGTTAGAGGTGGAACTGAAGGCACGGGATTACCCGTGGAAAATATACATAAACACATACATATATATATATCATATATATATATATATATATATATATATATATTATATATATAAATATATATATATATATATATATATATATATATATAATATAAATAAGTCATCATATATAAAAAGACTTGTTCCATCGTTTAAACGGTGGTTGCTCTCCTGCTCAACTATATCTGGCATAGTCGTCTTTTGGAGGTTGGTGTTCCCTCTTTGGTCATTCTATCTTCTTCCGTTGTACCTGAAGGTTGGTGTAACAGCAGTTTTTTACCTTTTTGCTTCTTCTTTTTTTTTTTTTATCTTTTAATGTATTCTAATTGTCTTTTAAGAATTCTGTGTACTTTTTAGTATTTTTCATGTTATTATTTTGTCATTTTTCAGACTGATGATGCACATAGTCATGTGCGAAAAACGTTTCTTATCAATAAATCTTCTTTCCTTGAATTGCCTTGTAAGTGAGGTTTGAGGATCATACTGCAGTATATATTATATCTATCTATCTTATCTTAATCTATCTATCTTCTTAATCTTATCCTATCTTATCTACTATCTATCTATTATCTATATATTATATATATATATATTATATATATATATATATATATATATATATATATATATATATTATTATATAATATATATAAAAGATTTCATAGAATAACCGTACATATTTCCACTCATTTCGATGCTAATTATCAATCCTTAATCAGCTTCAAAACTGTCCCCCTATGATTTCTCCGAGAACCGCCTTTTAAAAGAATAAGGAAAAGGGAGAACCACCTCACTTAAACAATAACGAAAAGGGTCAAGAAAACAGATTAAACACCACTTCTCATTTTCACTTAAGACAAATGAAAACAAACGACTGAAAACTCCACAACTTTGTGTGAAAAAAATAAAATAAAAACTAAAAGGTTCTTGGGAGAGAGTGAGAGTCATCAGAAACCTATTTGGAGACAATTTGGTAAAACACTAAGTGGGGGGGGGAGGGTAGGAGGGGGGGAAGGGGGAAGGGGAGGGAAATCGCCCAACACCCCCTCCCAATCCCCTCCCCTCCCCAACCTCCCAGACAAACCTGTGGCAGATGAGGTTAGTGAGACAAATGAAGGGCGTCACACCTTCGCAATTAGACCGAAGCTGAAGGAGGAAAGGAAAGAAAAGGAGAGTTTGAGGGGGTCGTTAAAGACTCTCTCTCTCTCTCTCTCTCTCTCTCTCTCTCTTAAAAGGGGGGCCTCCCTCCTTTTCCCGGACGGGAATCCTTAGACAGTTAAGCCTTATGGTGAGACAAAAAAAAAACAAAAAAAAAAAGCTAAGAAAACAAACGGAAGAAGGTAAAAGTGGGGAGGAAGAGGAGGAGGAGGGTCGGGTCCCCGTGAACGGTCGATCAGAGACAACCTTTCAGTTTTCTTAGACCTAAACAAGCAACGCCCCCCTTCCGCCCTACTACAGGGTATAATCCCCATCCCCCATCATACCCCCCACCCCTCCAACCAGCATCACAACCCCCCCCCTTCAAAACCCTTCTCACCAAAACTAACCTGGGCCCAAATTACTTCCAGGAAGGTACGGATTAGTCTGCTGTGGGGTCATTAGGAAATCGTATCTTTCGTCCCGCCTTTTTGATGAGGAAGGGGGGTGGATGGAAGGGGGGGGGAGGGGAAAAATATAAGGTGAGATTATAACATTGTTAGACTCCCCCGGATGAGATGGGAATTATAAGTAGAAAATAATCCAAGTTTGAAGTTGGGGACAGAAATCAAATAAAAAAAAACAGACCTTTCTAAAATACATCTCTCTTCTTTTATCCCTCAAAATAGAAAGCTCAAGACGTGAAAAGATATCAAAATACTGAAAAAAAATGCGTTGACAACAAAGGTCAAGATATCGAGTGTGAAAGCTTCAATATCGTGCTAAGGCAACTTGGCAGTCAACCGTGCGTCCGATTTCATTATGGCAGGGCGCCAGGGAACGATAATTATGAAACATTGACACGCGTTAGCCGCGGCTATATAACAACTATGATCGCCATTAGTTGGCACTTCATGATTGCAAGTTGCCCTCTGCAATAATGGCCTTCCTTTATAGGGAAATAATCTAAGAGTCTCCCATTAGATGTAGGGAATAACGGTTACCATTAATTGCCTCTCTAGCAACTCTCTGGTTGACATTAGAGGTGCCTCACACTGAGGGACCTGGGGCAACCCGAACAAGATGTAAGGTCTGTAAGGTAAGGTAAGGTCTCTCTCTCTCTCTCTCTCTCTCTTCTCTCTCTCTCTTACAGAATAAAAAAGTTGATTTTTAACTAATACTGATAAAATTGAAAATAATAATCATTATATTGAATTAGTTAATAAGCTTTGTAAAATGTCATACAATATTGGCAATGAGGAAAATGTGATGCCCCAGATGATTCGAAGAAAGTAAATATAAAGAACTAATGTTGCCTAAAACATTTTAAAACATTTTCGAAGCAAAGAAAAGAAAATATATAAAAGAGATATTGCTGCTTAAGCATATGGAAATGATGTTGCCTAAATAGTTTCAAAACAAAGAAAATAAATATAAAGAATTAAGGCTGCCTAAAACATTTTCGAAGCAAGGAAAAGAAAATATATAAAAGAAATAATGCTGCTTAAACATTTACGGATAAAAAAAAAAATTTCACGTTCACTGCACCTCTTCAGTGCCAAGAAAAACAACACGGGGAATATAACCTTTGCAACGGCCCATCACGAAACAGTCTTATTTTTTTTTCTTTTAAACAAACGTAAAAAAAAAATCCGACCCTTGGGATGGTTAGTCTTCTCCATGTGGAATGAAACCGATGGAAGGAGAAGTTGAAAGAAGAGGGCTTTGGGGGAGGGCGGGGGGGGGGGGGGCGGATGAGTTAGGGGGAAGGGGAAGCGAGGGGGGGGGGTAAAAGGGGGCTAAAGTCCAAATATTCCAGCCCAGGAAGAAATTTGTATGAGGAAATATTCACTGTGCAGATTTCGACGGTGCGCCTTCGACGGCGGGGAAAAAGGGAGGCCGGTGCTGACCCAGCGTCTTTTGAGAGGAACCATTGCTCTGAATTACTATATAAACCTGTGGACTTAGAGGCAGAGGGGCTACGCGACTGACGGATGGTGGAGAATGCTCCTCTGCTCTGTCATGAACTATCTGTCTGTCTGTTTTTTGTGCTTCTGTGGCATTTAACTTATATATTATTTATATATATATTTATACATTGTTATATAATATATTATAATATTATATATTACTTATAATTTATATATACTATATATATATGGTTTTCCCGTTCAAACACCTTTTTTTTATTTTTTGAATTGTTTTCATTTACATTTTACTTATCATCTAAGTTCATATGTCTTCTTGACATCTCTCTCTCTCTCTCTCTCTCTCTCTCTCTCTCTCTCTCTCTCTCTCTCTCTCTCTCTCTCTCTCTCCTTATTGTGCTGATTCTCTTTCCCTCACGTTATATATAATGAGAGAGGGGGTATATATATAATAAGAGAAAGAGGGTGTCCTGATAGAAAACAAGGAGAGAGAGAGAGAGAGAGAGAGAGAGAGAGAGAGAGAGAGAGAGAGAGAGAGAGAGAGATTATGTCAAGAAGAAATAAGAAATATGGACTCAGATGACAGATATAAATGTAAATGAAAACAATAAAAAAACAGCGTTGAAGAAAAACATGTCATTTGGAATAAAAGACCAACAAAAAAAGAAAAATGATAAAAACTATAAAGAAGAGGTAGGGAGAAAACGAATAAGGAATGTGAAAAGAAAATAAAGAAAAACTTCAAAAACAGAATATATAAAAACGACAAAGACTGAGAATGAGAGAGAGAGAGAGAGAGAGAGAGAGAGAGAGAGAGAGAGAGAGAGAGAGAGTCTTTTTCTTCTGTATCTCCTGTTTCTCTCTTCTGTTATTCCTTATTCCCCTAATTCCTCTGCCTGTCATAATCCTCAAGTCTTTCTGCTTCCAAAGTTTAGCCCTCTCTCTCTCTCTCTCTCTCTCTCTCTCTCAATTCTTCGCATTTTATATCTACTATATATTTACACTCAGTCATTTTATGACCTTTCTTTAACCCCTTTCATTTAATGTTTACGTTATTTCCTCTTTTCCTTTAGAATTCTCCTATTTCCCTATTCCCTCTTTAATTCTAAGCATGGCATAAATAGGTGTACCTGTAGGTGTGTAGGTGTATGTGTACGAGTAGGTATAAGTGTAGGTTACGCTACGTTCAGAAGTAGGTATGGGTGTAGGTTAAGCGGAAGGACGTGTAGGTGCAAGTGTAGTAGTAGTAGTGAGGTGTTAAGAATAAGGACACAGGAAGGAGTAAAATGGAGACGATGAAGGGATGCAATAAGAGGAAGAAGTCTGGCAGAGGGAGGAGGGAGGTGGGAGGACTCCTCCTCCTCCTCCTCCTCCTCCTCCTCCTCCTCCTCCTCCTCCATTAACAGAGGCCCCCATGATCGAACCACTTCAAGAAGTAATTCCACTTAAACTCGACGAAGTCTTGCCACGTCATAATACTTCATTTTTCGGGATCTCTCGTCATCCTTATCTTTTGGTTTGAGTTTATTTAATTTTATTCTATGTTATTTTGTATCATAATAATTTTTGTATATCTTTTTTTTCTCGCAAAAAGTCATCCTTTATCGCCATCGTTATCTTTTTAGATTTTATTTTATTTTTAGTTAATTTTCCTCACGAAATTCATACCTTATCTCCATCATTATCTTTATAAATTTTATTTCCTTTAATTTTTCTCAAGAAAGTCATCCTTATGGTCTCTACATACAAAGGTAATAATCCTTTGAAATGTGAACTCCAATTCTCCCTACACCAAATAATGTATACTATAACATCAACCGTCGCTCATAATGACACAAAACCAAACCTAAATAATAATGGTAATGATTATGATACCGTCACTATCATCGTATCCAGTTCAGCTTTAATAATTAACTTCGTTTCGGTCGGAAATAAGTAAGCCGCCTCCTTTTTTTTCCACGTTAATTATTCGCGACGGAATAAAAAGACACTAATAATTTAACAGGTACGTTTTCCTGTCTGTAATTGCGTATAAAGTAGGTATTTTAAATATGTATGTATATATATATACATATGCATTTGTATATGTATATGTACATATATACAATATACATACATATGTATGTATGTATGTATATAACTATATATATACATATACATATACATATACAGCTCTCATGAGTAGATGAACTTAAAAAATACCATTTTTATAACTCTGTTTGAGTGCTATTATTATACTTTTGTGACAAAAAATAATAATAATAATAATAATAATAATAATAATAATAATAATAATAATAATAATAATAATAATAATAAAATAATAATAATAATAATATCAAAAGAGATTGTTCATTACGCAGAAATTCAAATAAAATACATGACAATATGGTGCACTTTCCAAATATAAAAAAATATAAAAAAATATTCACTAGATCCTATAGGCAGGTCCTGATGGCAGAGCTACCCGCAGCCCCCCCCCCCCCCCCCCCCCCCCCCCCACGCCACAGGAGTCCTGACGCCCTGCCTTTAAAGGTGTCTCGGGGGTAGGGTGGTGGGTTGGGTTGGGGTGGGAGAGGAAGACACTTTTAAAACTAATTTCCCTAATGCATCAGGTAGCGGCGCTCTGTAAGGCTACGAAGGGGTAAGGACAGAGAGAGAGAGAGAGAGAGAGAGAGAGAGAGAGAGAGAGAGAAAAAAAAACAAATCAGGAAGCAGACAAAGAAAGCGCAATCTGCTATCACTGAATAAACAACAGATTTAATGGCTTTTTCCACGAATTGAAAGGGGGTCAGTCAGTCTCCATCACATCACCAGGTTCCTGCAAGCGTCTGTAATTCTGTAATTGCCACCTGAAGAAGAGTGTGTTCTGAATTTCCCCTGGATGCGTCGAACGTACAAAGAGAGCTCCCGTGTCCCCTTCCGGTGATCGTTTCAATTACCGGGAGAGAGAGAGAGAGAGAGAGAGAGAGAGAAAGAAACAAGCGTTTTCATATTCACGATGGGGATATATATATATATTGCTATTGCGCTACCCAATGGGTAGCCATTTTCCTCCAAGACCCTTTTCAGACAGTCGTATTTATCACCGTCGCGTTCGTATAAACAGCACCTTTCTATTTCCAGGGAAGGACCTTTCGTTCCCTGAATAACTTCAGGAGGAGGGGGGGGGGGGCGGAGGGGATAATCCGTAGAGATCGCGATTCTAGAAGGGGGATAAGCGGCCCTTAAACAAGGGGGGGCGGTAACTCCCTCTAAACTTGAGTAATCCTCGTGACAAAAATTATTCTTCAGAGGGGAAAATTATGGGGAGGTAAAAACGGCTCAAGATTTTAACATTAAAGGTTTTACGACCTCACTTTTGTAAGCATCGTTCCTGACAAGAGAGGGGGATGGGTGGGGTGGGGCCTAGGGTACATGAAGGAGGGAGGGACTGAGGGAGAAGGGAAAGTTTGTCAGGTGGGTCTAGTGGACTCTCAAGCATAAAAGGTGGCAAGCGTGTTCACTTCGCTGAAGTCCTTTCTACTTTCTCACTTATTATTTATTTTTTTTTACGAACATCAGCTCCTGCCTCCGGAGTAAATAGTAAAATAAGTAGGGTGAAGAAGCAGCGGCAATGTTCGGCCAAAAATCTTCTGGGTAAAACTTTTTTCGAAAAGATGTATGAAAATGGGGCTCGTTTACTATTTTTTTTTTTTTTTTTTTTTTGTACCAAGATTGTGATTAAAAATTCTTCTCACTACGAGGTGTCGGGGAGCTCCTTTCTTCCCAAGAAGAAGAAGAAGAGGAAGAAGAAGAAGAAGAAGAAGACGAAGAAGTAATTCTACTAAACGAAAGACACTCTTAACAACAATTCTGAATGGAGGAGACATGGGCCATATAATTTTGAAATTTCATTAATTTTCTTTTCAGAAACACCTCTCACTCTGGTGGGAGTTTTATCTTGGTGAAACAAGGATCTATTTTACCATAGATTTTAGCACGTTTTCATTTTCGTTATGTTAAGAATATAATGTTTACAACTTATACGTAAGGTGGGGAGTTTTATCTTGGTTACAACTAGAACGTGGAATAGTTTGCCCAATGCGAAGAGCGGATTCATTCCTCCTCTTTCTGTTGACGCCTCCTGAATTTCAGGTGCATCTCTCTCTTTTTTTATTTATCTATCACCTCTTTCTACAACCTGTCTCTCTCCGCAGGAAGATTTCGCTTAGTGTAACTACTTTGAATGCAACAGTTTTCTCTATCACCCACAATCTCGAGGACAAACGCATTCAAACCTGCTCCGAAATTGTGTGTTATTTCGAATACACTTGTCCTCCTGTCTGTGTCTTTTTTTCTCTCTCTCAAACCCTATCTGACACGAAGAGGTGAAAACGAACCCATTTACGTCCCACAGATGCAAAGAGATTAAAATGAAGACATTTCAGGATACTGAACTTGAAGTCATTCTGTTCCCCAGTAATTTTAGGAAGGGGTTGAGTGACAACATTGCTCTCTGGACGTCCAATACGAACCGGGAGACTCGAGTCAATTTCGTCCGTAATGAATTATAGGGTAAATATATATATATATATATATATATATATATATATATATATATATATATATATATATATACAAAAGACTTCAGTGATAATAATAATAATAATAATAATAATAATAATAATAATAATAATAATAATAATAATAATAATAATAATAATAATAATAATAATAATGTGGAGAAATCAACCAACAGTTATGAGTATGTACATATATTGACAGATTAATCTGTAAAAATTAATCTTTAACTATATGTAAATATACATAACTGTGGAGTTGTTCCCCAATTTTTAAGACTCAATAATAATAATAATTAAAATAATAAGAATAATAATAATAATAATAATAATAATAATAATAATAATAATATATGAAGGTAGAACCCTCTCTCAACATTTGGTAAAGATGATGGCAGCATCGTGGAATTGATTTTATATATGGTCTTTTCAATTCTTCTTATTATCTTCTCATCAGGGCTGATATTTGCAATAATCGATGTTCATATCGGTGAAGGAAAGTTTTCTAAAAATAATAATATTGATATGAATAACAAAGTGGTTATCTTAGTCCAAGGGCTTACGTCCATTCCACGTTCCACCGTACATCGGTTCATTTTCAAGGAAAGGTGAGCGTGAACTGATTGGAATGGGGTCGTTCGGCGGTATTATTATATTATTATTATTATTATATTATTATATATATTATATTATTATATTACTATTATTATTATTATTATTATTATTATTATACTCTTGGCTATCACAGCTGCCATCTCTTGAAATAACTAACAAAAATTTTCCAATGATTTTCCTTTTGAAACAGTTGCCGGAAAGGAATATATTTTCTTTCGCTAAAACTTCGTGAAGTTTTCATTAACCGTGAGAGGCAACATTCTACCAGCGGTAAAATTCAAACAAAACAGTGCATTAATTTATGCAAATAATTACAATCAACGAAACTGGCAGCAGAAATAACATTCAAAAGACCCTTCAGATAATCCAAGTGATAGCAAAATTAAATAAGTAAAAAATACGCCGAAGTTTCTTCGGCGCATTCTAGTTTTCTGTACAGCTCATGAAACCTTCACCACAGCCTGGTGGTGGCCTGGCCTATATAGTTGCCAGATGCACGATTAAGACTAACTTTAAGCTTAAATAAAATAAAAACTACTGAGGCTAGAGGGCTGCAATTTGAAATGTTTAATGATTGGAGGGTGGATGACCAACATACCAATTTGCAACCCTCTAGCCTCAGAAGCTTTTCAGAACTGAGGGGGACAGAAAAAAGTGGTGGTGGACTGGCCTATATAGTTGCCAGATGCACGATTAAGGCTAAATTTAACCTTAATTAAGATTAAAACTACTGAGGCTAGAGGGCTGCAATTTGGTAGGTATGATGATTGGAGTGTGGATGACCAACATACCAATTTGCAGCTCTCTATCCTCGGCAGTTTTTAAGATCTGACGGCGGACAGGAAAAAGTGCGGACGGACAGACAAAGCAAGCACAATATTTGCACAGAAAATTAAAACGAAAACGATTAAACGACTCTAAAGTAACGAGATTCAGCGCCATTAGATCAAAAGACTCTTCCCTTCCGAGGAAAAACAAGAGGACGACCCTTAGAGCGAGTTCACCATTTATCTGCGAAGGATTCCCCCAGCGATCAATTTCGACCCCAAGACAGCAAAAGAAGGTATACCGACAACGTCGCATAAATCATCTAGAGAAATAATGGGGGGAGAATGAAAGTGGGGATCTCGGGCAAGGAAAAAGATCGTAGAGGTATATTTTGCCCAAGTTGTCAGGTGCACTGATTGAGAGTGAGTGGGAGTGAGTGAGTCAGTCTGTCTGTATATATATATAATATATATATATATATATATATATATATATATAGTATATCTATTATATATATACTATATATATATTAGTAATATATACATACAACCTTTCAAACTACAGCTACCAATAACAAACCCCAATCACGAACCCTACGCCAACAAACGCAGACAATAGTGTGAGAAATTAAATAAAAACAAGGGCGGTAGAAAAATAAGACCCTCTACTAAAAAAAAAGAAATAAGACTCTCAAAAAGATAAAAAAAAATAAATAAATAAAACGGGTCTTTTTTTCTCGTTTTCTTGACCGAAAAAGACCTATGTAAGCAGGTAAGTTCTCGCTACAACGATGCTGAGCAGGAAATACATTGTGTAAGAAAAGGTCTGCATCAGGGGAATGGATAAGAAATGCACAGGGAGAGCTCTCTCTCTCTCTCTCTCTCTCTCTCTCTCTCTCTCTCTCTCTCTCTCTCTATTACACAAATACACCCTTTATTTCTCTCTCTTACACGATATCTCTCTCTCTCTCTCTTACGCAAATACACTCTCTCTCTCTCTCTCTCTCTCACACACACACACACATCCTTTCCCACCATCCCCCTCCATCCCGCCCTCTCTCTCTCTCTCTCTCTCTCTCTCTCTCCTCTCTCTCTCTCTCTCATGAAAGGACCGGCTGCTCTCCGAAAATGTTTTGTGATGCAGAGATCTCCTTTTGAGAAGAAGAGGAGACGAGACATGAGTCTTTGTGTCCACGTCTCTCTCTCTCTCTCTTTCTCTCTCTCTCTCTCTCTGTTATATTGGATAATGCTGTGTATGTGGCATAAATAGAATGGTTATCATTTACTTCTCACATTCCATATATCAAAATCTCGTTCCGCATTGCCTGAATCTCTATCTACCTAACATTCCGTTTTCTATGAACCTTAATTTGGCATAAAGTTAAAAGAAAACGAGCTGAAAATGAATCAGACTCCCAACACAAAAATCTAGTCCTCAAAAGATAAATATTTACGATCTTTATTCAGGGGGGATAAAACTAAAATTCGATTGTTTATGGAGATTTAAGTGCAATATTTCTCATATTTTTTTCTCATTCACCAACGAGCAAAAATCAACTGATCAATGTCCCCGAAAGTACCTCAATAAAAACTTCAACACTTTTTTTTTTTTTTTCTCCGATTTCTCTAAAATCTCGAAGGACAACCCAAGGCGGCTTCGTTCTGGCAACGACAAATGAATTTTAGGTCATCGGTTTTTGTCTCTTTCGCGGTTCTAACGACCTGCGTCAATCTCGCGCGCGTAAAAAAAAAAAAAAAAAAAAAAATGTCGTGCACCGACGGACGCGTCGGATTTTCACGACCATGACGTATGATTACCACGACTACCATTGCTCTCGTAGTCGTAGATGCGTCTACTAACGCGTAACGACAGCTACAGTCACTATAGTAACTGACAGGGATACGACAATAAACTTTTATCACGATGACAAGAGCTGCGACGTATAATAAAGAGGTCCTTTACCTCATACTTCTACCCCTACAAATACGGTCCAGAGACAAATCAATGGAGACACCCTCTCTCTCTCTCTCTCTCTCTCTCTCTCTCTCTCTCTCTCTCTCTCTCTCGACAAATATATAGGCTGCATCCCAGACCATCCAAGATTGGAAGATGCAAAATGTACCGGAAGATACATTAGCAATTCTCTGGTAGACATTAGAGGTGCCTCACAGTGAGGGACCTGGGGCAACCCGAACGAGCTGTAAAGTCTGTAAGGTAAGGACTCTCTCTCTCTCTCTCTCTCTCTCTCTCTCTCTCTCTCTCTCTCTCTCTCTCATCGATTGTGATCAATTCTTAGGGAACCTCTTAGTACACGGAACGGATCATAAACTCGCTTTTACTTCTCACTTGAGGCAGCGGCGAAAAGGAACGAAATTTATGCCAGCTAAGTTTCCGATGGCCGAGATAATAAATCCTTGACGCCAGCAGCTTGATATACGAGGCTCTGTCATACTTGCAGGACCGAAATTCAATTCCTTTCCGCGTCTCAAACAAAACCACTGTTGAATAATAACTATCATCTTCCTCTACACTTTCCAAAATTTAATAGCTGACCAGTAAAATACTGTGTGCGTGTGTGTGTGTGGTGGCATTTGCAAAGCATAAATGTTCTAATATGTAAGGAAAAGGAATTAGGAATTAGGAGACAAACAAAAAAATATGCTTGCGCGCAATGCTTATATATATATATATATATATATATATATATATATATATATATATATATATATATATATATATATATATATATATACAAATGTGTGCAACATATGCTTGTGTGTATGTGCATTTGTCATCATATACTCAGCTTAGTCAAAATGCAAGTGAACGAAAGGAAAAAGTTGCCAAATAGAAAAAATAAATAAACGAATACATAAATGAACACATAAATGAACACGAGAAACACAACCCAACCGAACTGCTAAGCCTTGGGAAAATATGAACCTAATAATGGCCACCAGGTAGACATACCTACATTTAGACACGACGTCCTATTAGTAACCACCCTTCCTCCTACCCCATCCCCCCGTCTGCAGCTCGAATCAGCCACCCATCCATCCATCCATCCATCAGGAAATGGCAATATGGGGGCCGGGGGTAGTGGGTATGTGGAAGGGGCGAACAGGCGCGCATTCCTGAGATACTTTCCGACGGGAGAAGCCCAACCCGAAGATCGCGGGCCCATGAAGAAGGTGCATCTATACGCCTCTCTCCGTCTTTTGTTTTTCTTCATATTTCTTTTTCTCGTCTCTCCGTCTTTTGTTTTTCTTCTTTTTTCCTGTTTTCAGACGTCATTTTTTCCATTTTTGCTCTTTTTTTCTACCAGATCCATGTCTGTCTCTCTCTCTCTCTGTCTGTCGGTCTGTGAAGGCTCCCATGACCTGATGCGACCTCTTGAAGCGAGCTTCGATTATTATCAAGGTCAGGGTGCTTTCCCCCTACGTCCCTCGACGTTCCCCCCTCCTCCCCCTCTGCTTCTTCTTCTTCTTCTTCTTCCTCGCCAGTTAAGGCCCCCATGACCTAACATGACCTCCTGAAGCGTGCTCCAATTATCAAGGTCCGCAGCTCGTTATTGTCGAGGTTCGACAGAGCGCAACCTGCCCCCATCAGGTATCAACGAACGGTCTATTGTTACTCCTCCAGGGAGCAAATTTTAATTACATATTATCTCCTCCTCTTCCTCCTTCAGCTCTCCTCCTCCTCCTCCTCCTCCTCCTCCTCCTCCTCCTCCTCCTCCTCCTCCTCACGCCGTTTCGACGACTCTCCATCAGCGAATTTCTTCTTGGGAGGTCAGGGCGGCTTACGTCAGTCTCCTATTCATTCTTCTTCTTCTTTTTCTTTTTTTTTGGAAGTCAGGCAAATGTCGAACATGGCTGATTTACGGCAGAAAATGACTTGACATGGAAACGTCGCTGGACATAAAAAAATAAATCTAAGATTTTTTTTTTCTACCGATACGCCGAAATATGACTTGAATGAGGAATCTTACATAATATCTATGAAGAACAACTGCAGAATTTCATTGCCTCGAGAACCTATCGACCAAAAAAAAAAAAAATAATAATAATAATAAAATAAAACAAACACCTGCGTTTTTCATCAGTCCCCAGAACTTCTCGGCCATAATAACGAGAAAAAATAAATTAAAAAATAAATAAGTTAAAATAAACAACTTCGTTTTTCATCAGTGGCCAGAACTTCTCGGTAATAATAACGAGAAAAAAAATAAAATAAACACCTGCATTTTCCATCAGTAGCCAGAACTTCTCGGTAATAATATCGAGAAAAAATAAATTAAAAAATAAATAAGTAAAATAAACAACTTCGTTTTTCATCAGTGCCAAGAACTTCTAGGTAATAATAACGAGAAAAAATAAATAAAATAAAATAAAATAAACACCTGCGTTTTCCATCAGTAGCCAGAACTTCTCGGTAATAATAACGAGAAAAAAAAATAAAATAAACACCTGCGTTTTCTATTAGTGCCCAGAACCTCTAGGTAATAATAACGAGGAAAAAAAATAAACACCTGCGTTTTTCATCAGTGCCAAGAACTTCTCGGTAATAATAACGAGAATAAATAAATAAAATAAAATAAAATAAACACCTGCGTTTTCCATCAGTAGCCAGAACTTCTCGGTAATAATAACGACGATAAATGAATAAATAAATAAATCAATACAATAAAATAAACACCTACGTTTTCCATCAGTTCCAAGAACTTCTCGACAATAATAACGAGCGGGGGGAAAAATAAAAAATAAACACCTGCGTTTTCCATCAGTTGCCCAAGAACTTCTGGGTAATGATAACGGGAAGAAGACTGGATTCAGCGAACATCATCCTTACGTCATCCTCCAGCAGCCCTTGACAAATTAGGGCTGCGCAAAGTTCCTGCCGTCATGAGAGCCAATCACTACTAGACTTTGACGGCGGCAATGTGCAACCAAAGCAATATACCATGAGGGCTCTTATCTTATCTTATCGCTGCGATTGGCTTCCAATCATCGAGGATTTGGGAGGGAAACTATGAGGGGATTATACAATGTGTATAATCCCCCGGATTGAGCTTCAAAATGACGGAGTGCAAAATCACAGCAGACGAGCATGGAGTTAGCGTGAGATTATTTTGGTTTTTATAGTTTCTCTTTTTCTTACATTTTCACACAAGAGAGAGAGAGAGAGAGAGAGAGAGAGAGAGAGAGAGAGAGAAGTGGTAAACGAGTTTAGGCGGAGATGGATATCTAAAAAAAATAGCCCTATCAAGAGACAATATCTTTTAAAGAAAGAAAATAATTACTTGAGCGAATAAAATGTACACTTTAAACCCTACTTAAAAATTTATTATTATTATTATTTTTTTTTTGCTCTATCACAGTCCTCCAATTCGACTGGGTGGTATTTATAGTGTGGGGTTCCGGGTTGCATCCTGCCTCCTTAGGAGTCCATCACTTTTCTTACTATGTGCGCCGTTTCTAGGATCACACTCTTCTGCATGAGTCCTGGAGCTACTTCAGCGTCTAGTTTTTCTAGATTCCTTTTCAGGGATCTTGGGATCGTGCCTAGTGCTCCTATGATTATGGGTACGATTTCCACTGGCATATCCCATATCCTTCTTATTTCTATTTTCAGATCTTGATACTTATCCATTTTTTCCCTCTCTTTCTCTTCAACTCTGGTGTCCCATGGTATTGCGACATCAATGAGTGATACTTTCTTCTTGACTTTGTCAATCAACGTCACGTCTGGTCTATTTGCACGTATCACCCTATCTGTTCTGATATCATAGTCCCAGAGGATCTTTGCCTGATCGTTTTCTATCACTCCCTCAGGTTGGTGCTCGTACCACTTATTACTGCAAGGTAGCTGATGTTTCTTGCACAGGCTCCAATGGAGGGCTTTTGCCACTGAATCCATGCCTCTTTTTGTACTGGTTCTGTGCAAGTGCCGGGCATTCGCTTGCTATGTGGTTTACGGTTTCATTTTTCGTATTGCACTTCCTACATATGGGAGAGATGTTATTTCCGTCTATCGTTCTTTGAACATATCTGGTTCTTATATTATTATTATTATTATTATTATTATTATTATTATTATTATTATTATTATTATTATTATTATTATTATTATTATTATTATTATTATACGGAGCGTGAACCATATTCATATGAAACAAGACCACCACAGAGGCCACTGCTTTGAAATTCAAGCTTCCAAAAGAATATTAAGTTGTTAATTTGGGAAAAGTAACAAAAGAAATAAGAAATACAGAAAGAAGAGAGTAGTTATCAAAAAGGATAAAGCAAACAAATAAATAGATAAAATGCGAGTATAGAAAAAAAGGGAAGTAAAAAATGTAAGTGAAAAAAATACCCCATAATGGTATACCAGAAAAAAAAATAAGGCGATAATGTAATTGTACCGTGAAATATTAGGACTATTATTTATTCAAGCTCCATCGATCATAAATATAATAAGCATTACTGATCGTTAATCTTGTATTTCTAATCCATATTCAAGTTTAAAATCGAATTACTAAGCGATTCCTGCTGGCGAATATATTTCCATTTTTATTACGTTAACCAGGGGCACCCATAGAGAGAGAGAGAGAGAGAGAGAGAGAGAGAGAGAGAGAGAGAGAGGGGGGGATCTTGAAAATCTACAATATACTACAGATGATGACAGAATCATAACATCGTGAGAGAGAGAGAGAGAGAGAGAGAGAGAGGTTTATTAAACTACTTCCAAACGAGTTCACGCGGTGGCGAGTATCTTCAAAGAATTGCGTTCCATAACTTTCCGCACGTGGAGAGAGAGAGAGAGAGAGAGAGAGAGAGAGAGAGAGAGAGAGAGAGAGAGAGAGAGATAATAATAGCGTGATAGATTACTCCTGACTCGTATATATTATCTGAAAATCTTCACAGGAGCAAAAATAGTGAAATCTTTAAGAATTCCTTCAGCCTGCCTTCCATCAATCAAGCTAAGATATTAGTTAGAGAGAGAGAGAGAGAGAGAGAGAGAGAGAGAGAGAGAGAGAGAGAGAGAGAGAGAGAGGGGTAATTTCGGCGCGAAAATGTGATGAGTAAATTTAGCGGGAAAATGAGACGGGGTAAATTTGGATCCTTCGAAAGTGGTAAGGAATTATCGGAGAAAAATACATGGAGAGGAGAAGAAGAAGAAGAAGAAGAAGGAAGATAAAGCAGATGATGATGCTGTGTGAAAGATGACGGAAAGAAAAAAAAAAAAAAAAAGACTATCTTTGTGTGGCGCAGATGAGAAGACTGACTTCGGGGATTTGTCTCACACCGATGACAGAAACCTAACCCTTCCCCAACTCTCCAAGAATCCTTCCCCAACTCTACAACAATCAATTCCAATTCCTAACTCTCCAACAATCCTTCTCCAACTCTACAACAATCACTTTCAATTTCCCAACTCTCCAACAATCACTTCTAATTCCCCAATTCTCCAACAACCCTTCCCTACCCCGCCAAAAATCCCTCTTCCCTTCCCCAACTCTACAACACTCACTTCTAATTCCCCAACTCTCCAACAATCACTTCCAATTTCCCAACTCTCCAACAATCACATCCAATTTCCCAACTCTCCAACAATCACTTCCAATTCTCAAACTTTATAACAATCCTTCCCCAATCCTTTAAAAATCCTTCCTTCCTTCCCCATCTCTAAAACAATCACTCCCCAACTTTCCAACAATCCCTCCCCAACTCTCCAGCAAACCCTCCCCAACCTCCCCCAATACCCTCTCCCCAAACCCATCGCTTATTTTTACGGCCATCCCAGGGACAATTTTACGATGCCGGAACATATACTGAGAATAATTTCTTCTGATTGCAACCGTCAAATACGTATAATTACGGTTATCACCAGATCCTATCCGAACATCGGGCCGGATAAGCGAAGCTCTTAACGGAATCTGCGAGGGGACAGTTTATCAAATCTTCCAGAATTCCGGATAATAAAGCCAAAAGTAAAAAAAATAAATTATAAAATGGGCAATTACCGAATGATAATGATGTTTCATTTCTTTGTGCTATTATTTGCGAGTGATGTAACTGATATAAAACATTGTCAGCGTAATACTATTATACTAGTTGGTATTACTTATTATACTAGATAGTATTTACTAATCATATTATCATAACAGTATGATACTACTATAATAGTATTATTATATTATATAGTATTTACTATCTATCATATTTCTTAAAATAATACTAATATTTTCGGCATACTAGATAGTAATTCCTAAAACAATAATAATATTAAAATTGTATAATAATACTATTCATGAAAATAAAACAATGATATTATAAAAATATTATTCTACAAGATATATTTATTAATTCAATAACACTATTAAAATAGCATAATACAATCATAACATTATCATAATACATTTACACTCGCATTAAAATAAAAAAGGAAATCTATGACAAAAAAATTATTTATAACAGGAACTTGTTTTATATACTGCACTACCCTTTAAGGAAATGCGAAGAAATACGTGTGTTCCAAGCAAGCAAAAATACAAGCACAAACAATGCACAAATAATTTCTTCGGAGTTCGTTTCAAGGACACCCTTGATTACCAAAGTTTCACGGTTAAGTTTGGCCACTCTAGACATCTCAATAAAATTACAATGAAGAAAGTTTCCGAGAAGAAGAAAAAGCTGAGAGAGAGAGAGAGAGAGAGAGAGAGAGAGAGAGAGAGAGAGAGAGAGAGAGAGAGAGAGAGTTTGCAAAACTAACTCCCGAGGTCACGATTGGGGAAGGGGAAACATCTTAATCACATAGGTAGAAATGGTTGCAGAGAGAGAGAGAGAGAGAGAGAGAGAGAGAGAGAGAGAGAGAGAGAGAGAGAGCAAACCACTCCCCCGCCCCACACCCTTTACTTCCAAATTCGCGGCTTACAGAAGGGCAAAACTATAATATGCAAAAGTTTTCCGTCTTCAAAGGTGCCAAAAACATTTATGCAAAGAAAAGTTAAGACACTTAGAAAAGTAGAAAAAAAGTAAGTCTTGTGAAGCCTTCTTTTCTTTGTAGTCTCAACATTCGGTAACCAGTGTTGCCAGGGAGAGATATTCGAAAGAAGAATCCCCACCCCTCCTACCTTTTCTTTTCCAGTGTCTCGTGTCTGGGAAAGTTTTCTTTCCTTCATATCAGGACGAAATGTTCGCCTCGGGCACAAGAACTTTTTTTTTTTTTTGGCTCATCGTTTGAACTGGGCTATTCTAATCTTAGCTGTTGGGAAACTGAATATTCTTGATATCTTTTTCAGGGTCGTGTGTCAAAGAGTTTAACAGAGATGATCTGGTATCACTGCCAACACACACACACACACGCACGCACACACAAACTCGACCTGCGGCTCAGGTGACGAAATAAGAAGTGTGAGATTTTTGGAGATTTGTGATCTCAGAAGACGCTTACGAAAAGTTAACTCTTTGAAAAATATCAAAAAAGGAATATAAATAAATAAATAGTATTCACAGGAAAGAATCAGTTCGCAGAGATATCCAGGAATGTTAAGATTTTTATATAAAACTTATAAAACATGATCAAAGGGATTTTCAGTGACACCTTCGATTCTCCTTAAAGGGGTTGAAAAGATTAAATGTTTCTCTTTACAGTAACACCTAAAGGGATTACAGATAGCTCCCTCGTAACGCCGGAGAGAGAGAGAGAGAGAGAGAGAGAGAGAGAGAGAGAGAGAGAGAGAGAGATACAAGGGACGGTATTGTTGCTAACAAATCTCATGCCTTATTTCGTACATCTCAACCGAATCTTACTGTTTCAAAATGAGCAATTAAAATTACTAAAAGAGAGAGAGAGAGAGAGAGAGAGAGAGAGAGAGAGAGAGAGAGAGAGAGAGAGAGTTTAATAATCTAAACTAATGGCTTACAAAAAAAAAAAGGCAATCTGCTCTAACAACCGAACCCGGAAAGAATAATTAACAGATTGCAAAGGAAGCAATCTGCCTGGGCTATACTAAGGACACATGCAACCATTAAAAGAAGATTAAAAAGAAATATAAAACACCAATAATAATGTACCAAAACTCTACTTAGGGGATATGGCTCTAAATACAGAAGAGTGTAACGACTTGTATACTATAGCCAAAGGGCCGAAGGAGGTTTAATCCATCTGTCAGGGAAAATCGAGAAGAAAAAAAAATTCAATTGAAAAAACAAGTTATGACGGAAGTTCTGAACGAAATAACTTCCAGTTTTGACAAATATGTGTCCACTTTGCCCATAAACTTCAGAGTTGCCAAGTTTTTTTTTTTTTTTTTTTTTTTTTTACGGTAATGTGGGAGCATTTACCCTTCGCTTACCTTGTATATCTGTCAGCCCTTAGATCTGACGTACTGACACACACACACACACACACACACACACACACACAGAGAGAGAGAGAGAGAGAGAGAGAGAGAGAGAGAGAGAGAGAGAGAGAGAGAGTTTCACTTTTACGTTGCAAATGCTATGTACACTTGTGTGATTGTCCTTGTACGTCTGTGAAAGAGAGAAAACTATTTTCACTCTCACCTAGCAGTATTGCGCATGGGCGACTACTTGTGTATAAGAGAGAGAGAGAGAGAGAGAGAGAGAGAGAGACAGCCGGTGCTGAAAGACCAGGAAGGTAAGGTGCGTGTGTGTGCATATAACACAAAATGGTTGAGAGAGAGAGAGAGATATAGAGAGACTGACTGATTAATTACTTCTTGTTGGCGTCGCAACGACGAGGCTACTATTGATGCCTAGAGAGAGAGAGAGAGAGAGAGAGAGAGAGAGAGAGAGAGAGAGAGAGAAAGCCGTCTTCCTCCCCACGCGCATAATCTAAGCATTTTGGTAGACTGACAATTTAAGCCTCTCTTCTCAAGAGAAAGGAAGGATTATTATTTGGGCCCCGAGGCGAAACTACGGCGGCAAAAGAATATAAGCTAAGCTAGAAGGATAAGCTAAGAGGGATAAGCTAAGAATAGCCCTTAGCCATGAATAAATAAAAGGCTGCCGAGGGGTTATAAATGTTATAAACAGGCGATCGCCCAAAGGTGAAAACCAACTCGACTGTAAATACAGATACGAGATGGAAGGCTCCTGGGTGTCCCCTCCCCTTCCCTCTCTCCTTCCCTTCCCCCTTCCCCTATCTCTCTGATTTGTTTACATCCGAAAGGTGGATGAGGAGGGGGACGGGGGAGGGGAGGGGAGAGGGGAGGAGGGGAAGATACGATGTTTCTCAACAGAGCAATGGAAGGCGAAGCATACTCAGAGGAGCGCAGATACAGCTCTGAGACAGAGAGAGAGAGAGAGAGAGAGACGAGATGAGAGAGAGAGAAAGAGGAAACTTACAAAAGCTTAAAGATTTAAAGCGGAATGTCTTACTACTAAAGAGTGCCAATTGTTGCGCACAGCCACAGGGCACTGTGTGGCACTCCAGTCACAGAACCTACTTCGCGCTGGTGTCGATATGCCTAATTAGATACCGAGCCGGCCGCCCTGCGCGCCGTGTGCATACATTACCTCGAAATTTACCCGGGGCGACAAAGGAATGGGGCAAGGAAGAGGGGGAAGGAGAGGGGGGGGGGGGGGAACAGAGGGAAGGTGCACGAAGGGCAGGAAGAGATTCAGGTGTTTTAGAAGTCTGCTTTGAATGCCTTCGATATAAGAATCCCGAACGTATTACGGATCTACATCGCAGTCACTGCTCCATTAAGAATGAAATAACCGAGTCATTTGGAATTCTTTCCCGCCTCTTGTTTGTTGTTATGGGCCGAACGTAAATAAAAAGGAGTGCCGGTGTAAAGCGGGGAAAATAATGGGAGGATAAAAACCGCACTCCCTCGCAATAAGGACATGTTTTGACAGTATTTCGATACTCTCCTTCACGGCGCGGGAGACGGATTTTATTGGGCCGTGTGTGGATTCATGTCTAATACGTAGAAAACTATTCCCCCCCCCTCTCTCTCTCTCTCTCTCTCTCTCTCTCTGCGGGTGATAGTTCGCAAAGGGAATTTGTTCCCTTGGTGAATTCGTTCGCAATTCGTGGCCTCTTGGAGGTTTTGCTTTTGGCAAGTTCGTGTCTCCTTGGAGATTTTTTTTGGGTGGGGGAGTTAGGGACAAATTCGTGTCCCTTTGGCGATTTTTTTGGGGGGAGGGGGTGGGGACAAATTCGTGTGCCTTTTGAGATTTTTTTTTTTTCTGGGGTAGGCCAAATTCGTGTCCTCTTGGAGATTTTTTGGGGGGGAAAATTCGTGCCCCATTGGATTTTTATTTGGGGGTGGGGGTAAAGTCGTGTCCCCTTGGGTTTTCTTTCTTTTTTTTGTGAGGGGGCCAAAGTCGTGTCACCTGGTCTATTTTGGGGGGAAAATTCGTGTCTCTTTGCCTATTTTTGGCGGGCAAATTTGTCCCCCCTTGAAGAATTTTTTGGGGCAAATTCGTGTCCCCCTTGGAGATTTATTTATTTTTTTAATCATATCCCTTAAATTTTTGAAATTCGCTTCCCTTGGTGATCTTTTTCTTCCCTGAGAAGTAGACATAATTATGTAGTTTGGAAGGTCAGTCACAAAGTGAAGATCTTACGATAAACAAATAATAAAAGCAAATAACATATATAAAACAAGACTAATAAAATACGAGTTCCTACACCGTCAAACACGATGCAAAAAGTAATTTAATTTCGAGACGTTAAAGTATAGTTCGTATAAGGGAAAGTCGGCGATGCCCTTCGTTATAACTTCGCAAAACACAACACGGAATTATCAGAAGTCAGCGAATCATGCGGAAAAAAAAAGTTTCCAACCCTGAATTTTTAGATGATGTTTGTTAACATTTTTTTGTTTCGTCGGTACGTTTTATTTAAAGAGGAACAATGGAAAGACAAGCATGGGTGGACAAACTCTTTGCACTGCAGGACTGAATAATTTTTTCAATTTTTTTCCGTATCAGAAACTGTTCATATATACACAGATGTCATACACTATAGGAGAGAGAGAGAGAGAGGGAGAGAGAGAGAGAGAGAGAGAGAGAGAGAGAGAATATGACTAATTCTAAGCCAACGACCAGACATTTTTCATATATATTCATAGATAAAAGTTGCGTCGAGAGAGAGAGAGAGAGAGAGAGAGAGAGAGAGAGAGAGAGAGAGAGAGAGAGAGAGAATATTCGTACGACTAACTCTCAGCCAACGACCGAGACATTTTTCACATATACTCATAAATAAAAGATTCTAATCATCGAGTTGGCAGTTGGGGAGAGAGAGAGAGAGAGAGAGAGAGAGAGAGAGAGAGAGAGAGAGAGAGAGAGAGAGAATCAAAGCCAACGACTGAGACATTTTTCATATATATTTATAAATAAAAGATTCTAACCATCGAGTTGGCCAGTTGCGTCGAGAGAGAGAGAGAGAGAGAGAGAGAGAGAGAGAGAGAGAGAGAGAGAGAGAGAGAGAGATGATAAACTCATAAAACAAGAGAATAGTAACCCCTACTAATAAACAAAAAAACCCTACGTGCTGCTCTAGGAGCAAGAGCCCGTGCTGGCATAAAGCCAGCTTAATAATAATAATAATAATAATAATAATAATAAAATAATAATAATAATAATAATAATAATAATAGTAATGAACCAAACAAAAACTTCTTTCAGTTTTCTTCTGAAGATTGAAAAAGAAAAACCCACAAATTCAATTTGTAACTTGTTTACTTCTATGTATTTACATTTAGTTTTACTCCACACTCGAGTACTTTCAGGCCCTTCTGTGGCCCATTCTCAAGAGATGTTGGGATGTTTGCCCTGGGTCAAGGCCCAGCAGTCTTCTGGAACTTCTTCTTCTCGTTGTGCTGTCATTTATGCGATGGCTGTTCTGGTTTTCTTGAGAGTTGCCAATCCCCTCTTGTCGCTCTGATATCCTGAGCTGATGGTCAATGGGATTCACCCTTGTGGTAAGGGTGTGGTCACCGTAAGTCTGTTGGGCAGGAAACCTAATCTCCAGGTCAGCAGGGTCAATCTTAGCTTCTTTTAATATCAAAGCTCGGCTTATGGGATCTTCTGAGGTAAAACCTTTGTTTCCTTCAATTACTTTGATCTCTCTGATAAGCGCACCTTCTACTACCCTCCTGTGACTAATTTTGTTGCTTTTGTATATAAGCCTACTGTTTTTGAAATCCATCCTATGGTCATTTTCCCAACAATGTCTAGCTATAGCACTCCCCTGAGAGTTAAGCTGTACTGCCCTTTTATGTTCTTGGACTCTAGTCCTTATTCCCCTACCTGATTCCCCCACATATCTATCTTCCACAATTATTGCAATTGATTTATGTATACCCCCGCTACATCATCTGTATTACTGTCTTCTTCCTTCCAATTTTATTTTTACATTACTTTGTTTTTTAAGGTATTATCAAAGGTATATACAAATTTATATTGACTTTCTTTCATTTTTGACGTGATTTGTTTCATTTTTAGGCATAAAAGGGAGGGCAACTATTTTCTTGTTTTTCTTATATTCCATGTACTCGCTACATTCGCTCTGTAAAATATTTTTCTAGCTTTGTGAGTGCCCTTTTTCTGAACCATTCGGGTTATGCTAATGCATCGAAGCTTTTATCGATGTAATTTATTTCTTGCTCTATCTTGCAAGGGTCACACGTTCTCATTGCTCTAAGAAATAAACCTGTTAGAACCCCTATTTTTATATCATGACTATGAAAAGAGAAGAAATGAATATATGGAGTTTGTATGTGTGTGCTCTATATGTGCTGAATTCATATCCTGTTCTTTCTTTCTATAAGGATGTCTAAAAAGGGCAGTTTATTATTGTTACTTTTCTCTAAAGTGAACTGGATATTGTTATCAACTTATTGAGCTCATCTAGAAAAGTTTCTATTTTTATTTCCATCCCCTTGCAGAATAGCAAAAATATCATCCACGTATCTCCACCATCCTTGCAGTTTTAAGTTAGGGACATTCACATTAGGAACTAGATTAGTTTCGAAAATATTCCATATAGATGTTAGCGATATAGGTGATAATGAGGACCCCATAGCTACTCCATATTTCTGTTTGTAACATGTCCCTCAAACGTGAAATAAGTATCACTGACACACAATTTGATCAACGCAAAAGGAAGACGCCTATTTCGATGTTTGGATTGAAAATACCCTCATCATGTTTAGTCTGTAGGAATTCTAATACTTTATCTAAGGGGACATTGGTGAATAATGCTACCACATCAAAAACTAACCATGTGTCCCTTTATATTCTTTTCTTAACTTGTCTATGAAATCTACTGAATGTTTAATATGGGATTCTGAAAATATACCTAAGTATATTCCTAGTTCTCCAGCAAACACACAGCTAAGTTTTTGTTAGGAGATTTTCTACTAGAAACAATAGGGCGTAGAGGGCAGCCCTCCTTGTGTATTTTGGGGCTGCCATATATATATATGCAAGCTCAGGTAATTTACTTGAGAATAATTTAGTGCATAGCATGTCTTCCCATTACCTAGTCTACTGATTATTTTCTTCACATTCTGATTAAAGGTATTCTGAAGCTTTTGGATTGTTGGAGGATTCTCTATTTTAGCATAAGTAGTGTTTCATCATCTAGTAGCCTGTACATTTTACCCTATATTCTGAGCTATTCATGATGACAATACTACCCCCTTTGTCAGCTTTCATAATTCTAATATCTTTGTAGCTTTTTAATCCCTTCAGAGCGATCCTAAATCTCCTTGGCAAGATATCTCCAAGTTTGCTTTCATTACTCCTATCATCACTCCTCTGAGAAAAGGAGCTAAATCATTGTGATGTTCAACATTAAGGTAGTTAATCTTGCTGTTGAATTCTATGTTTAATAATTGTTTTGTAGTCCCTGCACAAAAATTTAATCCTAGCCCTAGTGCTGCTGTTTCATCCTAGTCAATAATCTACTTGAGATATTCTTTATATTATCCATATTGCTAAATTTTATCCAACCGAATTACTAAATAAACTCTCAAACTTATTTTTAATGTTGACCATGTTACGATTTGTATCAAAGTTTACTCTACTGTTGACCTGCCCACAACTTTTTTGTACCACTCACCCCATTATGGTCTGAACTTGAAGTGTGTTTTGTGTACTCCTTACACCAGCAAATGCAGCTTCTTTATTCTCCCTAAGCTCTTGCAACTGATCCTTGATGTATCCTTCTTGAAAACTGCTGAATGCTTCTCCACTCCAGGGTCTTCTTCCAATCCTGCCATATGTTTTTGGACACACTTTGTTCTTCAAACATTCACTTATAAACCAGATCTTGTTTTTCATGGCTTTGGCTTTGTAAAGTTGTGTTTCATATCTTCTTGCCATAATGAACAGCTTGGGTTCCAGCGACTTCATACAGTTGTTGAAATGTACTTCTGTTGTAATGCTGTGGGTACATGATGAACCAAACAAAAACTTCTTTCAGTTTTCTTCTGAGATTGAAAAAGAAACCCACAAATTCAATTTGTAACTTGTTTACTTCTATGTATTTACATTTAGTTTTACTCCACACTCGAGTACTTTCAGGCCCTTTTCTGGATGGCCCATGTTCTCAAGAAAGATGTTGGGATGTTAGCCTGGGTCAAGGCCCAGCAGTCTCTGGAACTTCTTCTCGTTGTGCTGTCATTTATGCGATGGCTGTTCTGGTTTTTTGGCTTGAGAGTTGCCAATCCCCTCTTGTCGCTCTGATATCCTGAGCTGATGGTCAATGGGATTCACCCTTGTGGTAAGGGTGTGGTCACCGTAAGTCTGTTGGGCAGGAAACCTAATCTCCAGGTCAGCAGGGTCAATCTTAGCTTCTTTTAATATCAAAGCTCGGCTTATGGGATCTTCTGAGGTAAAACCTTTGTTCCTTCAATTACTTTGATCTCTCTGATAGCGCACCTTCTACTACCCTCCTGTGACTAATTTTGTTGCTTTTGTATATAAGCCTACTGTTTTTGAAATCCATCCTATGGTCATTTTCCCAACAATATCTAGCTATAGCACTCCCCTGAGAGTTAAGCTGTACTGCCCTTTTATGTTCTTGGACTCTAGTCCTTATTCCCTCCCCTACCTGATTCCCCCACATATCTATCTCCACAATTATTGCAATTGATTATGTATACCCCAGCTACATCATCTGTATTACTGTCTTCTCCTTCCAATTTATTTTTACATACTTTGTTTTTTAAGGTATTATCAAAGGTATATACAAATTTATATTGACTTTCTTTCATTTTTGACGTGATTGTTTCATTTTAGGCATAAAAGGGAGGGCAACTATTTTCTTGTTTTCTTTATTCCATGTACTCTCTACATTCGCTCTGTAAAATATTTTTCTAGCTTTGGTGAGTGCCCTTTTTCTGAACCATTCCGGGTATGCTAATGCATCGAAGCTTTTATCGATGTAATTTATTTCTTGCTCTATCTTGCAAGGGTCACACGTTCTCATTGCTCTAAGAAATAAACCTGTTAGAAACCCCTATTTTTATATCATGACTATGAAAAAGAGAGAAGAAATGAATATATGAGTTTGTATGTGTGGGCTTTCTATATGTGCTGAATTCATATCCTGTTTCTTTTCTTTCTATGAGTATGTCTAAAAGGGCAGTTTATTATTGTTACTTTTCTCTAAAGTGAACTGGATATTGTTATCAAACTTATTGAGCTCATCTAGAAAAGTTTCTATTTTATTTCCATCCCCTTGCAGAATAGCAAAAATATTTTCAGAATCCCATATTAAACATTCAGTAGATTTCATATTAAACATTCAGTAGATTTCA
>NC_061093.1:57173352-57205852 GCF_015104395.2 Macrobrachium nipponense | reverse complement strand
CCTTTCTTTCGGGGGTCTCTGGATAATGCTGTATGAGCCGCGGCCCATGAATCTTTAATTACGCGGCTCGGCGGTGGTGGCCTATCCTAGGTCGATGCCAGACGCACGCCTACAATTAAATTCAACCTTAAATGATATACAAAATTTGTTTCAAAAATTTAAAAAAAGTTTTTTTTTTTTTGTGGGGGTGGTGTTGGGGTGGGGCAGGAATTCTCATTCATTAAAATTATATTTGAATTTATGAATATTCTTACATGTAGACGACTGATAATCAAACATTGAAATACCTGTTGGGGGGGGGGGGGGGTCGGTTAGGGTGTGGGGGGGGGGGGGTGGGGGGGGGGCAGGAATTCTCAGTTATTCAAATTATATCCTTTGAAATTATGAATATTTTTATATATAGACCACTCATAATCAAACATTGAAATAACTGTTATTTTGCCGGGGGGTGGGGGGCGAGGAATTCTCAGTCATTAAAATTATATTCAAAATTATAAATATCTTTATATCTAGATCGCAGACCGCTGACAAAATATTTTCACTGCTCCATTTTCTACCTTAGTAGTATGCTTTCTCTCTGCGAATAATAACAGCAAACTAATTCTAGCAGCTAATGTTTATACAATACCGGACACTTGAAAACAACGCAACAAGAACGCCGGAGCTTAATAACAGTGTTTATGAACGTGTTTACGGGAGGCAAAATTCTAAATTGGGTCGGCTAATGAAATTCAAGGCGTTGTTCGGTCCCGCACTTGGCCCGGAAAGTTCACTACATGCTTTTAATACTGTTCCGAGTCTTTATTCAAATATTTGGGAATAAGAATATACAAAACCACATGTACGTACGTATGTACACACACATATATCTATATATATGTTTGTATATGTATATATAGTATACACTGACATTTATATATATATAGATATATATATATATATATATATATATATATATATATATATATATATATATATATATATATATATATATATATATATATATATATATATATATATATATATATATATATATATATATATATATATATATATATATATTACATATATATGTATGTGTATGTATACAAACAAATTACATATGAGAAGAGAAATCACCTAAAATCAAAATCCACCCGACCAAGTTATGAAACATGGCGAACCGTTCCCATAGACTTTTTCTTCCTCCGGATGATATTTTCCCTGCGAAGGCGCCCTCGTCCTCCTCCTCCTCCTCCTCCTCCTCCTCCTCCTCCTCCTCCTCCTCCTCCTCCTCCTCCTCCTCCCCACCCTTCTTCCTCCTCCTCCTCCTTCTTCCATGGCGTCTGCCAAAATTCATGGCAGAGTTATTCGGAGATCATATCGCATTTGCATTTTTTATAATATGAATTCCGATGTGCAATTCCACTACGCCCTCTAGGCATTTTCGCGTCGGAATCTCAATATTATATTGATAGAGGTCTGGATTTTATCACGCCGGTATGATACCTTGGAAATTTTTTTTTTTACGTATTTCTGTTTTAAAAAATTTGTAAATATGTTTTATTTTTCTGACGAGCCAAATGGAGGTATGATAATTATAACTGGGATGGCACTAGCCGCTATGGTATAATAAAAATAACATTAAAACTAATCAGCGACTCCATTAGCTTGCCAGGAGAATTTAATTTTCAATCAAATATAAAGGATGTCAGTAAAAAGGTACTTCCAATTACCTTCTTTACCCACTTCGAACTTCACCAAACTCAAAATAAGACAGCTGTAAGTAGAACCCATTTACTTTAATTGTCCGCACACCTGGTCATATTGAGGGGGGGTGGGGGGGGGGTGGATGGGCAGGGGAGGGGACAGATCTCTAATACGGGTAAACGTCTCCTAAATCTACAAGACTTCTGTTTAATTTGCATAATTCTAAATACACGAAATGCATCTCGTGGCATAGCAGACAAATGGTAATGCGTTTTACCCTTGAAAATAATCCAAAGATAAAAACCTTAACTTAAACACAAGGACCCGCGTCAAGACCACATATTCTAAACAGCTACACTTACAATGACATAACTAATCGAAATTCTCGAGGAAAGAATCCGAATCTATTAACAATTCTTCATTACCGCCATGGGCTAAAGCCATAAGGAGACAACGACACTTAAAAGGGCGTATATTAAAAGCATCCAATATTCAAGCTGTGTATCTTGAAGTGGTCAAGTTGTGCTGAGGGAGAGTAGTACTACCCTCTGATTTAAGTGAGTCTGTCATCAAAGTTGAATGGTGCATCATGAGATGAGATAGGGATGAGTATGTGTCGTGAATTAAAACGGAAACTAATTAAGATATATATTATATTATATATATATATATATATATATATATATATATATATATATATATATATATTATATATATATGTACAAAAGAATTCAAGCTGAAATACAACTTACCTATATCAAGAGAGAGAGAGGAGAGAGAGAGAGAGAGGAGAGACAGAGAGAGAGAGAGAAGAGAGAGAGAGACCTTTCTCTTACTCTTCAGCATATTATTAACTAAAACAATAAAGACAAATCCCTAATGACAATAAAGAGGAAAGCCTGGGCGGGGAGAGGCGATGACAGAGAGAGAGAGAGAGAGAGAGAGAGAGAGAGAGAGAGAGAGAGAGAGAGAGGAATTCCCTGTCACCTGTCCAAAAGAGGGACTGTCAATTGTATCCCATCCCCTTCCATTTGCATCGAAACATGGCAGCAGCCGCGGCGCGAGACAGCGTGAAACGCCCAAATTTCAATTGTAATTGAAGTCCGTAATGACTGCGCCCGACCTTTTTATATGTTAAGTGCTTGTCATTCCGGACGGAACTGGAAAGTTACAAAGTCATTATTATTATTATTATTATTATTATTATTATTATTATTATTATTATTATTATTATTATTATTATTATGAAGAAGATGGACCTATCGTCATATGGAACAAGCCCAACACAGGGAGCCATCGGCTTGAAATTCAAGCTTCCAAAGATTATTATTATTATTATTATTATTATTATTATTATTATTATTATTATTATTATTATTATTCAGAGAGTCGCTGACCAACATAACAATTTGGAGCCCTCTAGCCTCAGTAAGGTGTAAGATTTGAGGGCGGACAGAAGTGCGGACAGGAAAAACTGCGGAGAGGAAAAAAAAAAAAAATGCGGACGGACAAACAAAGTGGGCACAACAGTGTTCTTTCCAGAGAACTAAAAAAAAATAAATAAATAAAAAAACAAAAAAAAAAAGACGGCAAATTCCTCAATTTATCCGGACAAATATCTTAAATGACCTCGGTAAATTTTTCAAATTATCTAAACTTTCTCAATATTGTTCAGCCAAACCAGTATATTAATAAAATAGTATCCACGTGCGGAGCTCTCCTTTGCAATTATCTATAAAATAAACCACCGAGTTACGGTTATAAAATTCTCCAGGAAAAATAACAATAATTCTCCAGGAATAAGTGAACTTTTTTTGGATCGAATATCACCATCCTGAAACTAAGAATATCACCGTGATATTTCTGTCACAAGTCATCGCTTTTCAATACTCTTATAGCCTGGATTCGCCCCTAAATATGAAAATATCTTTGCCCCAAGCGTGGGAAGAGTCGTTCAAAGAAACAGTCGAAGAATAGGAATTGATACGAAAGGCAAAGATATAAATAGGAGTTAGGGGCTCAGAATCCTAGCAATGGAAATCCTTTCATACAGTCTCCGTCGTTCTTCCGTCCACCTCAAGCGGAGGATTCTTCATCCTCTAAGGAGGCAGTTTCGTATCATCTGTCAGGGGCACCTCTTTACTCTCGCATACACTATGAAATGGATATATATATATATACATATATATATATATATATATATATATATATATATATATATATATATATATATATATATATATATACATACATATAAAGCCACTGGGAAAATTCAAAATGGAACGATAGAGTGCCAAGCACTGCCGTGTACTTTTAACACGTCTTCGGGGAGCAAAGTGTATGTGGGTGCGTATACAAACACACACACAAGTATGTGTATATAGCAGTAGAAAGCTCTTGGGAACACTTCTGAAAGAACAACTGTGCCTAAGTAGACCTGAAAGCTGCAAAGTCAATGTACCAGGTGCCACCACTAGCTACTGGGAAGACAGAGAGAGAGAGAGAGAGAGAGAGAGAGAGAGAGAGAGAGAGAGAGAGAGAGCTAGCTCTCTAGGTAAACTTGCAATTAACAATATCCATCCATCTCTAAGTAGGCATACTACCCGGGGGGCATAAAATGACAGTTTCCCAGCACCGAGGTTTACGAGTCCGGAGGACGTCCCCGATGCGCAAGTTATCAAATGTCGGATAGTTTGGACCACCAGAACACGACCAGCTGGAGGCTATAAAGCTAAATGATGCCATTTGGAATCTAAGGAACTTCCCTCCATCCCCCACCCTTACCCTACCCCCTGAGACTGAGGTTTTGGGGGAAGGGGGAGAGAAAGCGGGAAGGAAGCGTAGGAGATGGTGGTGGAGGATGTGAGGATGGACTCGGACGGCGTTTAGGGAAATTTTTTGGGGGTAAGGGAAAGTCTTTTAAAGAATTTTTTGTTGAAAGATTATATCTAAAAGACATATTCTAAAAGATTATATATTAAAGATATTTTTTTTAAAAAAGAGAAAGTTTTTTAAAGACTTTTTCAAAAGATTACTATTTAAAAAAACATATTTTAAAAGATTATATTAAAGACGTGTTTTAAAAGATTATATTTAAAAGACTTTCGAAAAGATGATAATCAAAATAAATACGCTGTATTCTATTAGAAATATTTTTTCTGCACTGTTTAACATGCACATTATTTATTAAAATTTCTTCTTTCATTTTCATTCTAACTGACAAATAATAAAAATCCTATCCTAAGATTCCTGTATCTTTTAATTCAACGCCAAACACCCTTTTCAGACCTTTTTAGGCTTTTTCATAGAACTTTCCTACACACCCAAAACAAGAACAGCAGCGGCAAGAACAACAACAACCAAAAAGTAGATTTTAGGTCTACACCCCGAGTAAGCGAAAAGATTCCCAACCATCCCTGACGATGGGAATTACTATGATTTATTTTTACTGCGTCGATGGTTATTCTTGAACGATTGCGCAAATCGTATGGGTAAAATACATAACAGGAATTATACATTTAGCATTCATTAATGCCCTAGAATTATTATCAAGTTATATGAAGTAATCAATTAACTCTTAGAGGAATTTCAAAAAATAACCGAAAATAATATACATTAGCATTCATTACTGGCCTGGACATTGATCATCATAAGTTGATGGAAGAATAATTAACTTTAGAGGATTAAAAAGACGAAAAGAATTATACATTTAGCATTCATTACTGGCCTGGAATTATCATCAAGTTATAGAAGAATAATTAAATTTAGAGGATTAAAAAAACGGAAAGAATGATACCTTTAGCATTCATTACTGCCTTGGAATCATCATCAAGTTATAGAAGAATAATCAACTTTAGAGGATTAAAAAAACTAAAAGAATTATATCCATGTTATATAGAAAGAATAATTAACTTGAGAGGATTAAAAACGAAAAGAATATATAACATTTAGTATTCATACTACCCTAGAATCATCATCATGTTATAGATGGATAATTAACTTTAGATTAAAAACTGAAAAGCATTATACATTCAGCATTCGTTACTGCCCTAGAATTATTATCGTGTTATAGAATAATAATTAACTTTAGAGGATTAAAAACGAAAAGAATTATACATTTAGCATTCATTACTGCCCTGGAATCATCATGATGTTATAGATTGATAATTAACTTTAGAGGATTAAAAAAAACAAAAATAAAAAACTCATCATTTACATAATAATAACAGAAATAAACGAATCCAATCTTGACAATACAAAAAACATTTTGTTTACAAAGATTCTCAGCTAAGAAATAGAGAACTTGGTGTAGTTGGACAGCAAAATTGAAGAGAGGAAGCTGGAATAGTGGCCAAAGTAACAGCCTCAAAAGTGGATGCAGCTAAGAGCCGATGGTTAATGCCTACAGTGCACCACCTGAGGTCCATCTGGAGCGCACTGAAGGTCCTAACCTTCCCACACAGGTATACAGTACTCACTCGAGAACAGGATAGAATTAATAATTGATAGAAAGCAGCTAAACTAATAATAATTATATATCTTCCTTGAGCAATTCAGACTTCATTGGTAAAAATTTTGGCTTATCGGGGAGTAAGCCTACAAACTACTTTGTTGATGTTTTTGTTGGGGGATAGGAAAGGTCCATGGAAGAGCCTAAAAAGTTCTGAAAAAGGTGTTTCGCATTGAGTTAAAGATATAGGAATTTCAGGATGGGATATTTATGATTTATTTACTAGGATGAAAATGTAAAAAATAAATAGTGTGCATGTTAAACAGTACCGAAAAAATATTTTTAATAAAATAGGGTATTTATTTTCATTTTTTGTTAATGTACTTTAAAAGTTAGGAATTTGTTTATATACAATTTATACGTGAGGGGGTACACTGGAGGTCGGACCACACCTTGTTAACCAAGAAATACGATAACTAAAAAAAAAAAACTAACACCACACTCATAGTTATCATCTAAAAAACAAAAAAGCCGCTTATACAAGAAGTATCAGAATAACAATAACGAGAAAGAAAAAAAAACAACGTAATAACGATAACAAACAATAGGTAGGGGAAGGGAGGGGAACGGGAAAGGGAAGGGGAGGAGGGGAGGGAGGAGGGGGGGGTGGGGGGGTTTGCAAGGGCGAGGGGAGAGAGAGAAGGGGAGAGAAGAGAGAGAGAGAGAGAGAGAGAGAGAGAGAGAGAGAGAGAGGTGGAGGAGTTTGTTATTGGTCAAGAGAAGACGTGCAACGGATGTTGAACGGCGCTCCCCCCACCAGGATATATATTTCAAAATAGGTCGACAGAAACTGGGAGCTAATAGGAGGAGGGGGGAAGACGGGGAGTTAGGGAAGGGAGGGGTGAGGGGTGGAGGAGGGAAGGATGTGGGAGGGGAGGGAGAGGAAGGGGAGGAAACAGAGCATTTAGGAAGATAGGGAGAATGAAGAGCGGATCGTAGATGAGAGAGTGAATACTGCCTTCTCGATTAAGGAGGAGGAGGAGGAGGAGGAAGGGGTTAGGGAGCAGGTTGGGTGTGTGGGGGGTTCCCAGACAGACCCAAAGAATGAGCCAGTGAAGACGTGGGTAAAAGGATTTGAATAAATGAAGGCATGAATGAATAATAGGGATGAATTATAGAGCAACTGGATGTGGTCGTAAGAAGAAGAAGAAGGAGAGAGAGAGAGAGAGAGAGAGAATATTACTACCATATTTCTAAAGCCTGTATGAACACACAGAAGACTTTCCCCACGCGGAGAGAAAATGCCCAGGACAATATGGCGTGATTTGCATAAGGGAAAAACGGGAACTCCTTAAAACACAGAATTCTGGCGTCGTGCTGTGAAGTTCTAAAAAAAAAAAAGAAAAAAAAAAACATCTGAAAAAACATAAGCGTAAAACTACGTGTTAGGAGTTTTAAAAATATATACAAAGGCGTAGGACAACGCGTGAAGTGGGGGAGGAAAAGTTAAGTCAATGAAAAGATATAGCACAATATATATATATATATATATAGATACATAATATATATATATATATATATATATATATAGAATTAGATATATTATCTATATATATATATATATATTGTGCATATACATAGAAGAGAGAGGAGAGAGGAGGGAGAGATGAATAGAGAGAGAGCGAGAGAGAGACAGAGAGACAGAGAAAGCGCTAAAATCAATCAATAGGTCGAGCCTACGCTGCTGCTGCTGTAATGAAGTAGAGGACTAGACATATTGGAATGGGGTCTTCCAATAGATTAGGGCGAAGGTTAGCGGCTCACAATGGAAATTGGCAAGGCATGGCTATTATTAGTTTAGGAGAGAGAGAGAGAGAGAGAGAGAGAGAGAGAGAGAGAGAGAGAGAGAGAGAGAGAGAGAGAGAGAGTTTATTAGCCGAACCTTAGGTCATATACGGCATTAGGCGAGAGGTGCAAGCACCACCATATACAAATATTGGTTTGGTTTACGGCCGGCGGGAATGTATGGGGTTGGAGGGGGGAGAGGTTTTCGTCAGGGGAATGAATGGGATCACCCCTCGTGATAAGTAAACCACGACGATATCTTCCTGTCAACTTTCTCTCCCTTTCAGAAAATCAGGAAGTGGTCCATCATATTTTATAAGAAGGCACAAGTGAATTAAGGGTTACGTAGCGTCTATAGGCCTAGACCTTAGCCACAGTAAGTCTAGACCTATCATGGTTGATGGGCCACAGAATAGCTTTCAAAGGGATTTAGTGTTTAAATACTTTATTCGTAAGGGTTACAATGGTACGTAGACTAAGATAGCGCTTATAAGCCTGGAAGCAACAGACTGATGTACGTACAAATCTGGAGACGATTGGTACACGATATATCTCAGCATATGGAGCTAAGGTTTAGCTGAAGAAAGCCTGTAACGGCTAAATCACCTCTTAACACGTTCTTAATGCATCATAAACTGATGTGAACACTTTTTGTAATCATGCTCAGTACTAGCGCATAGTCAAAGGGCCCTTTGAAACACTTTAAACCCATGCTTATGGTTTCATAAATAAACCAAAATGAGGTACTTGAAACCTTGCATCATAACATGGCTGAAATATGCTTAATCTGGTTGGCTGTCAAATGTGTCGCAGGATTCTTAATGTTTAGCCAAAGTTCCTCAAGGCGTTGGAAACCTTTTCTCTACGAACGTCGATGGTCTGACTTTGTCGAAGACCCTATCGCCAAGAACTGTCTTAAGGGTAGTTAGTTTTCCATGCCTTATCAAATGTATTTATTGCGCAAAAGCTATTTAATAAACAAATAAATAAATATTTAAATGAAAGGAAATAAACACAAACAAATCAATATGAAATTTACCCTGCAACATACTACTCTGTTTCTAGACCCATATTTTTTCCTTCTCGAATGGGCACCTATGACGGAAATGAGACCAGAAAGTTTACATTACTTTTAGTCTGTTCCATCAGAACGAGTACGTATATAATTAATAATAACACAAGAAAAGATAGATAAGACCTTAGAGAGAGAGAGAGAGAGAGAGAGAAGAGAGAGAGAGAGAGAAGAGAGAGAGAGAATCTTCCCATGAAATCTAATTTACTCAAGAGAACACACAACCCTCTCTCGTTTTCCCCGAGACTATAGGCTCTGCGGAGACAATTGTGATACGATTACGAAAACAGGCGGTGGGGGGGGGGGATGTACCGGCTTCACTGACCCTTGGGGCCCCTCCCCTCCCCCTTCCCACCTTCCCCAACTACTAAGGACACTCACAGCAAAATTAATTTGACAAAGTTGTAAATGCGGATAGACTATGTAGCAAGTTTTAATGGAGAGAGAGAGAGAGAGAGAGAGAGAGAGAGAGAGAGAGAGAGAGAGAGAGATTCATCACCCGATGCTGTTCTCATATTCATCACAAAGTTCGTCATCAACAGAGGGCGAAATATCAACATTAAGATGGCGCTCGTGAGAGAGAGAAAGAGAGAGAGAATTAAGAAATGCATTCTTAAAAGAGAGAGAGAGAAAATAATCAACAAATGTAAATCTTCCTCTCTGGGAAAGGAACTTTATATTCCTCAGATATTTGCGAAGTTTTCTTTTTATTGTCTCAAATATCATAAACATCTACTAAAACTGCCATTTCACTGGAAATATAATAATTAAAATATAATTAAACCTTTGCTGGACATTTGACATTTTTTGTAGACCTAATAACGTGGCGAGTGACACATGGAACAAACTAATTTTAATGTCAAATGTCGGGTTTGGTGTCGATTCAAATAGATTTTGCAGCCACGAAAAGGTGGTTAATGTCCAATAATACATTTAACTCCATTCTGTCAGACTAAGTTGCATCATAATATTATGCACAAAAGCACATCACATAACTTATAGTTGGCTTGGAAAGCCTTCCTAAAATTTTGTATCCTAAAATCTATTGAATATTCTAAACTGTATTTAATATTTTAAAGTACATTTTACACTCCATAATCTATCAAATAATTTATAAACTAAAAATATTCTAAAATCTATTGAAATATTTCTAAATTTATATTTAATATTTTAAAGTACATTTTACACTCCATAATCTATCAAATAATTTATAAACTAAAAATATTCTAAAATCTATTGAATAAAAAAAATCTATTTTAAATTCTAAAACCTTTAATATTCTAAAATTTGGTAAATTATAAAATCCATTGAATATTCTTAAGTCCATTACATCTTCTAAAATCTATTAAATATTCTAAAATCTGAAATTATTCTCCGCTTACTCAAAGAAAAAATAAAATAAATAAATAAATAAATAAATAATAAAATAAATAAATCTACTCCGTAAGGTGCATTCTTCCCGTCCATCTCCATTCATAAGTCTAAACGAGAGAGAGAGAGAGAGAGAGAGAGAGAGAGAGAGAGAGAGAGAGAGAGAGAGAGACTCTAAAACACACTAACAACATCATCTGCTTTTAAGACAACGCGTCTGATCTCTTGAGCTAACCAGCGGACATTCAATTCCACCCCGGAAAAAAACGAAGTAAAAAAAAAAAAATAGAAAGAAAAAAAGCGTGCCGTAATGTCTCACTAATCCCATGTAAGTACGTACTAATTCTCTAAGTGGGAATATTCCCGTCGCTCTTAAGTCTTCGTAAGTATCTACTAATCCTTCAAGTAGCAGCATCACCCTCGACATTACTGGCTGAGGAATCAGTCTCTGCGTTAGAGGCGCCATCTAGCCAAGAGTGAACGGGGGAGGGGGAGGGGGAAAAGCTTGTTTACCCGGCCGCGAACAAGAAGACGAAGTAGCACAAGAGGATAGCGGGAAAAGGCGATTGGTGGAAGGGGATTGGAAGGGGATGGGGGAGGGGGGAGGTAGGGGAAGTGGGAAGGGCGAAGAACAAAGTAGGTGAGAACCGCTCGAGACGGAGAATACAATCAGACCGACGTAAACTGAATGATATCATGGAGAAAAGATGATGATTAAGCGACACAGGGATACGAATAATCGTTTGACAACGGACATATGAAAAGGTAATATAGATAAAACGAATAAATTAGGAATAGGAAAAATATGAAGGACAACACACTTCACTTTTAAGCAACAAAAACCATTAAAATGACGAAGAATTCAAACAAGCATTATAGTGAAAAATTAATTGAGCAAAGTACGTGAGGCGGAGCAGTGAAACCAAGGCGTCGTCAGCAGCAGAAGAAGAATAAAAAGAAGAAGAAGAAGAAGAAAAAAAATAGACCAGACGCAAAAGGCGGGAAAAGATAACGTCATTGGTCTATGATGAATGTGCTGGCACAAGCCCTCTCCGAAATTGCCGTCTGTATTCCGCGAACCGGGCCGTAATGGTTTTATCAAAATGTATGATTTGATTCAATCAGGAAAACTGTCGAGAGGACTTAATAAAGGACCCTACGTCCCTTGCATATGAGACGGCTGCTGAAGCCACACACTATCTTCATGCTAAAGGATCTCATTCCTTCCTTCCTTCCTTCCTTCGTGGTGTGTCTTCGTGATTGCTTGCGTGCTGTGTGTGTGTTTGTTGTGTGTTTTTATATGCATGTTATTGTTATGGTTTGAGTTTTTTTTCTATTTCTATACTTCTTAGGGGGCTGGGGATTAAGAAATGGAAAAAAGTAGGAATTGTTGATAAATTAAACTAATTCATCTATTTCATTTATTTGCCATCTCATAAAAGCTCAAAAATTTCCTCTTTGTGTGCGTGTGATTGTGTGTGTGTGTCAGTTCGCACGCGCGTGTCTGTTCTGATACTTTTTTCGGGGGTAGGAGACTGTTGGACAGAGAAGGGAAGGCGGAAGGATTAGTTGCAAATGGGAACTACTGCACTTACTCGCCATCTCACAAAAATCAAAATAAATTCCTACAAGACATCCAAAGCTACCGATCAAGTCCAGCAATTTAATTCTGACGCAACATTCCCAAACGAACGTCACAGGCAGCAATTAGAGTCTGTAACGGAGTATATATCGAGAAGGAGAAAAATAAAAAGAGAACAGCCTTGCCTTCAGAACCTCGAGAGCACATTCATCCTAATAAGACATTCCCATGCAGAGGACACTTGAGATGCGAGGAGAGATACAGTTCGAACCGGGGCTGCACAAAATATTTGTGGTCTCAAACCACTGACGTGTCTGTCTCCTCGCAGGAGTCTTTCAGTAGGAGTTCGTAAAGGATATTTGCATGCGAAGGAAATTAGCATTTTTCTTTAAAACGACTGTTTTCATTTTTCAGTGATATAGGGTACGATTTCAATGGAGAAATATAGCAATTATAACTCGTTCTATAAGCTGAGACTTATTTTTCTGTGATATAGGGTACGATTTTAATGGAAAAATATGGCAATTATAACTCGTTCTATAAGCTAAGAACAGTTAAGAATTTTTCAGTGATGTGATTTCAATGGAAAAATATGGCAATTATAACCCGTTCAATAAGTTGAGCAGTTAAGAAAAGTTATGATATAGAAAAATAACCTGTCCACTTTTAGAACCGAAAAACAGAAAAAGTATTTCTTTAAAATAACAGATTTGGTACGATTTAAACAGAAAATTATATAATCTGCAACTCACTCTATAAACTTAGCAGTTTAGAAATGTTATAATATATAAAATAATAGACTACAAATTTTTTTAGAAGTTATATAAGGTACGATTTAAACAGAAAATTATATAATCTACAACTCACTCTATAAACTTACCATTTTAGAAAATTTTTGATACAAATACAATACAAAATGATACTGCCTACTTATAAATATAGCAGTTAAGCAAGTGATGTTAATATAAATATCTGGAAGATATTTCCCACTTTCGAAAATGAAAAAGTGGAAAAATTATTTCTTTAAAATGACAGTTTTTTCTGTAAAACAAAACTATTGTGCAGGCTTTTTCCGTCCGTTCGTTCGCACTTCATTATGTCCGCACACTTTTGTTTTGTCCACCCTCAGATCTAAAAACCTACAGATGCTGCTAGAGGGATGCAAATTGGTATGTTGATCATCCATCCTCCAATCATCAAACACACCAAATTGCATCCCTCTAGCCTGGGTAGTTGTTATTTTATTTAAGGGAAGTATATTAAGTTCAGTTGTATTGATATAAATAATAATAATAATAATAATAATAATAATAACAATAATAATAATAATAATAATAATAATAATAATAATAATAATAATAATAATAATAATAATAATAATAATAATATCTTAAATCAGTGTTAAGACTCTCAAGTTCCCCATTTTCAAACAGATCCTTAACCCTTTCATCAAATGCTGGACAGTCTACTGTGATTCAATTCCCTCACAAACGTGGGTTGTTTCCCCAATGAGTATTCCTCTCTCTCTCTCTCTCTCTCTCTCTCTCTCTCTCTCTCTCTCTCTCTTTCTAAATTTAGGAGGAGAATCAAACAATGGCGTTTTTCGTCCAATGAAAATGGACCGTCTGGATAGGTATCGAATTGAATGTCTAAGTTTTATGAATGTAAATGACTCACGTCCATCCACCCACTCTTTCTTATATACTCCCTCACTCCTCACCCCTGCCCCCCAACACCCCCACGTCACCCCCTTATAAGGTTTTCCTCTCTTCTGCTTCATTCTCTTTCTCCAATTTCCACATCAATCTTCCATTTCTCAATTCCCTCGTTTCTCGCTTGCCGTAACCTGGTCTATTCCCCCTCTCAGTTTCTCCAATTTCCTTGTCAATCACTCGTTCTCTGTACCCCTCGTTTCCCGTCCTCATCAATTATTATCCATTTTCCATTTCTATCAGTTGTTTCTCCTTAATTCATTCTGTTCCTATCCATATCCATTCTCCTTCAATTCCTGTTTCCACCTCATTCTTTTTTTTCCATTTCTATCTTCACTTTCTTTCCTTGTCAGGTTTCCCTTTATTCTGCATTCATTCTAATTTGTTCTAATTGGTTCTATCTCGATCCAGATCCATCAATTTGAAGTTGAACACCTCTCCTTGACCTTACAGGTGTCATGTGTTAGGTCAACCTACCCCTACACCCTTCAAAAAAAAAAAAAAAAATCAGGCCACGAGCAAAACGTATAAATACCAATGCCAAAACAAAACCTATAAAAACCCGTCATGAAAACTATAAAAAAAAACTAAAGAAAAAAAACATTAAAAAACTAGGCGCTGAAAAAAAGGTATAAAAACCAATGCCATCATAAAACATATAAAAAGCCTGATCACAAAAAACTATAAAAACTATAAAATTTTAAAAGCTAGGCCATGAAAAAAGGTTTAAAATCCAATGCCATACCTATAAAAGCCCAAACCATCATCATAACCCAGGTCACAAAAAACCTATAAAACCAATGCCATGGTAAAAACCTATAAAAACCAAATGACATGAAAAATGGCATAAAAACCAAGCCAAAGAAACTATAAACGCCCTAGCCATGACAAAAGCCTATAAAAACCAATGCCATGACAATAACCTATAAAACCCTGGTCATGAGAAAATCTATAAAACTCCAGGCCATGGAAAAACACCTATAAAAACCAATGCCGTGACAAAAGCCTATAAAACCCTGGTCATGAGAAAATCTATAAAACTCCAGGCCATGAAAAACACCTATAAAAACCAATGCCGTGACAAAAAGCCTATTAAAACCCTGGTCATGAGAAAATCTATAAAACTCCAGGCCATGGAAAAAACACCTATAAAACCAATGCCGTGACAACAACCTATAAACCCTGGTCATGAGAAAATCTAAAACTCCAGGCCACGGAAAAAAAACACTATTAAAAACCAATGCCATGACAATAACCTATAAAACCCTGGTCATGAGAAAATCTATAAAACTCCAGGCCATGGAAAAACACCTATAAAAACCAATGCCGTGACAAAAGCCTATAAAAACCAGGCCATGAGAAAATCTATAAGAACCGAGGCCATTGAAATGCACCTAGAAAAGCCCTTGTCATGAGAAAATCTATAAAACACTACCATATAAAAACAAAACACTATAAAAACCAGCCCACCCCTTGAGAAAAAAAAAACACTTTAAAACCAAGGCCCCCCCAAAAAAAGTCACGAAAAAATCTATAAAACTCCAAACCATCGAAAAAAAAACACCTTTAGATCCCACCGCCCTTAAAAAAAAACAAAAAAAAACACTATAAAACCAAGGCCCCCAAAAAAAGATCCGAAAACCAAAATCTATAAAAACTCCAAACCATCGAAAAAAAACACCTTTAGATCCCAGGCCCTTAAAAAAAAAAAAAAAACTATAAACCATGCCACAAAACAGAAGGATAAAAACAAAGCTATCAATGGAAGAAAAACTACATTCTCTCTATCTGTGCACTGACCAATGCCACACAAAAAAACATAAAACCCATCCAATGGAAAAAAAAAAAAAAACACATTCTCTCTATCTGTGCACTGACCAATGCCACTAAAAAAAACAATAAAAACCCATAGATGGGAGAAAAAAAAAACCTTCTCTATTTGTGCACTGACCAATGCCATCCCCCCCCCCAAAAAAAAAAACGATTAAAACCCATCCATGAAAAAAAACCTTCTCTCTATCTGTGTACTGAAGACCTTCCACTACATTTCGGCCTCTTTTCCGAGTCACTTATGCATTCCGCCCGATATTGCATTTCCATTTAGGAGGCTCGAACGCAATGCTGCTTTGCGCATACATTATCCGCGTTATGAATTTGCGGGTCATTTGGCTTCTTCTTTCATTACTCTCCCAGAGAGAGAGAGAGAGAGAGAGAGAGAGAGAGAGAGAGAGAGAGAGAGAGAGAGAGAGAAATACTTCGATGATTATGTCTGCTAAGATAGGAATTTTTGTCAAAGGAATAAAAATTGATTGATTGATTGAGAGAGAGAGGAGAGAGAGATTGAGAGGAGAGAGAGAGAGAGAGAGAGAGAGAGAGAGAGAGAGAGAGAGAGTCAAAGTCGACAGATGCAGCATCCCCTACACCGTCCAAAGGCATCTTGAGTCAAGACAATCTTTTCGGATTGGTGACCTTGATAGATAAAGACCTCCTTTGACTGAAAAGCTCATTCAACACGAAGGAGGACAAATGTCTGCATATTGAAGAGGGAGGAGAGGAGAGGAGGAGAGGAGGGAGGAGGAGGATATTAGAAAGGAGAGGGAGAAAGGACACTTGAGATGATTTGCATTTAATCCTTTTTTTCCCCTCGTCAAATTTCTTTCATTCTTTCTTCAGTTTCTCTTTACACTTCTTTCGATTTCCATAATTTCTCTTTATTTTCTCTCTCTCTTTCTTTCTCTCTCTCTCTCCTCATACACACACATATATATTACATACACCTACACCAAACTCTTTCACTTTGCAGTAAGTTACACATACACATACAGGCTTTGGCTCAAATTCTCTCTCTCTCTCTCTCTCTCTCTCTCTCTCTCTTCTCTCTCTCTCTCTCTCTCTCTCTCTCACGGCACAAAAACCTCACATAGGTATACCAAACACATTCACATTTTGAAACCAGTTACACATATACACAGAAATCCTCTTACTGAAGCTCTCTCTCTCCTCTCTCTCTCTCTCTCTCTCTCTCTCTCTCTCTCTCCACAAGATACGAAGGCGTCCAGGACGAAACCTGAGGATCGTCGTTGGCAAACATAAAAATTGGAACAGCGGTGCCAAAGTAGGAAATCTCTTTGCCATTCGGAGGTACAAACACAGACCGCCAGTCATGTTTAGGGTAAATCAGAGGTCGTGAGGAATCATTGTTATGCTCTGAACTCATGCCAAGGGAATCGGAATTGCCGTTACCTACCAGCACCCCATCTCTCTCTCTCTCTCTCTCTCTCTCTCTCACACACACACACACACACACAAACATATGAAAGCGTAACACTAGGCACTTTCACACTTTACACACACAGAAAAATGTATATGATAAAACTTCGATATAGTCTCGTAAAATAAACAGTAAAAACTAGTATTGAACATTTTATTTATTATATTTTAGATAATTGTGAAAGAAAAGCTTTTACGATTAAGATGAAAATATTTAAAAACTAAAAGTAAAACTTATAAAAACGTAAAAACAAAAGTCCATTTAAGTAAAATCTATCCATTGTTTTTCTTTTTTACTTTTTGTCAAATTTGTGTATCCTTTGCAATACCATAGAAAATAAACACTTAATAGGAATTCAACGGGTGATTTTTTATGAACATGACAGTTATGTGTTTCATCTCTTGAATAATAATAATAATAATAATAATAATAATAATAATAATAATAATAATAATAATAATAATAATAATAATAATAATAATAATAATAATAGATGAGAAAACCAGGAAACATATGACAATACACAAAGCACTACACCCAAGAGCACATACGGACAGACAATACATAACACGAAAGGAAGGAGGGGGAGGACTTACTACAAGTATAGAAGACTGCGTCAACATCGAGAACAGAGCAACTAAGGCAATATCTTGAAAACCAGTAAAGACGAGTGGCTAAAGAGTGCATGGGAAGAAGGACTAATAAAAAGTAGACGAAGACCCACAAATATACAGAGACAGGAGACAAGACAAACAGAACAGAGGACTGCAACAAACCAATGCACGGACAATACGTGAGACAGACTAAAGAACTAGCCAGCGATGACACATGGCAATGGCTACAGAGGGGAGAGTTAAAGAAGGAAAATGAAGGAATGATAACAGCGGCACAAGATCAGGCCCTAAGAACCAGATATGTTCAAAGAACGATAGACGGAAATAACATCTCTCCCATATGTAGGAAGTGCAATACGAAAATGAAACCATAAAACCACATAGCAAGCGAATGCCCGGCACTTGCACAGAACCAGTACAAAAAAGAGGCATGATTCAGTGGCAAAAGCCCTCCACTGGAGCTGTGCAAGAAACATCAGCCAACTTGCAGTAATAAGTGGTACGAGCACCAACCTGAGGGAGTGATAGAGAACGATCAGGCAAAGATCCTCTGGGACTATGGGCGTATCAGAACGGCTAGGGTGATACGTGCAAATAGACCAGACGTGACGTTGATTGATAAAGTCAAGAAGAAGTATCACTTATTGATGTCGCAATACCATGGGACACCAGAGTTGAAGAGAAAGAGAGGGAAAAAATGGATAAGTATCAAGATCTGAAAATGGAAATAAGAAGGATATGGGATATGCCAGTGGAAAATCTACCCATAATCATAGGGAGCACTAGGCACGATCCCAAGATCCCTGAAAAGGAATCTAGAAAAACTAGAGGCTGAAGTAGCTCCAGGACTCATGCAGAAGAGTGTGATCTAGAAACGGCACACACAGTAAGAAAAGTGATGGACTCCTAAGGAGGCAGGATGCAACCCGGAACCCCACACTATAAATACCACCCAGTCGAATTAGAGGACTGTGATAGAGCAAAAATAAATAATAAATAATAAAATAATAATTCAAGAGTGATCTTTTTCAGTGTACAATAAATTCATCACACCACAAAACAATAATATAATTAACAACAATATTCATCATTAAATATAAGCACCCCTTCTCATATTACCATCACAGAGGAATGTCAAATCGACATCCCCTCTCCCCACATACAACCCCCTTCACCCACCCAATCCCCCTCCCCACCAAATTATAAAAAAAAATAAAACGAAACAGAAATCCAATAAGGTAAATCCATAATCAAATCTTGAAGACGAAAACACTCCCAAGTCTCCGGTTCTAAATCAGAGCTCTTTAGATCGAACATCTCCTCCAGGCCTCCAGGAAAACCCCCCCCCCCTTCCCCCCTCCCCCAACCTCACTCCCCCTTACCCTCATCACCCAAAAGGACCACCACCGACCCCCCCCACCCCCCTCACGCCCACCCCCTCCCAAAAAATGAAAGTAAAATATTTCGGGGTTTTAAGCCGAGTGGGGAAAGAAAAATGCGGTAGGATTTGTGGAATGACCGGGACGAGCTGAGACAAAAACACATAAATGATAGATGATGGAAGAAGAAGAAGAAGATCGCGGCGGCGGCGGCGTCGCAGAGAGAGAGAGAGAGAGAGAGAGAGAGAGAGAGAGGGAGCTGAGTAAATGCATTCTCCTCATAGGAATACTTATAGATCTTGTCTATTTTTTGAGAGAGAGAGAGAGAGAGAGAGAGAGAGAGAGAGAGTTGAGTAAATGCATTCTCCTACATAGAAATTCTTATAGATTTTGTCTATTTTTTTTCTTTGAGAGAGAGAGAGAGAGAGAGAGAGAGAGAGAGAGAGAGAGAGAGAGAGTTGAGTACATGCATTCTCCTACATAGGAAATTCTTATAGATTTCGTCTATTTTGAGAGAGAGAGAGAGAGAGAGGAGAATGGGTAAATGCATTTGCCTACACATGAGGGATTCTTATATATTTTGTCTATTTTTTGTTTTTGAGAGAGAGAGAGAGAGAGAGAGAGAGGAGAGAGAGAGAGAGAGAGAGAGAGAGAGAGAGTTGAGTAAATGCATCCTCCTACATAGGAATTCTTATAGATTTTGTCTATTTTTGAGTTCTACTAGGAATCTTATAGATTTTTTTTTTTTTTGTTTTTTTTTTTTGAGAGAGAGAGAGAGAGAGAGAGAGAGTTGAGTAAATGCATCCTCCTACACAGGAATTCTTATATATTATTCTATTTTTGAGAGAGAGAGAGAGAGAGAGAGAGAGAGAGTGAGAGGAGAGAGAGAGAGAGAGAGAGAGAGAGAGAGAGAGATGCATTTCCTACACAGGAGAGATTCTTATATAATTTTGGTGTGTTTTTGTCAGAGAGAGAGAGAGAGAGAGAGAGAGAGAGAGAGAGTTGGGTAAATGTAATAGCTGGTATATATCCTATTCGCTACTATTTCTGTTACTTTCTCTGCTACTAATATTGTCAAATATTCTAATGTGCTACGTTTTTGTATACTTTCACTGCTGTTAAATCTGAAAATACGAGTAGCAATGGGATTGTCCTAATGAAGTAGCAAAATAGAATAACTGACAATATTAGTAGCAGTGAAAGTATCAGTAAAGTAGCGAAGTCGATTACTGACAATATTAGTAACAGTGAAAGTATCACAAAAAGTAGCGAAATCAAATACCCGGCAATATTAGTAGCAGTAAAGGTATCAGAAAAGTAGCAAATCAGAATAACACTGCCACTATTAGTAGCAGTTGTCACTGAAACGACAGTAGTAGCAGTGGCCAAGGAATTAATAGCAGTAGGAACAAATGTAGCCAACGAGAAGACTAGTAGCCTAAAAGGTTCTAGTGGTAATAGTAATAGCTGCTGGATTAATAGGAATAGTAGCAGCCTAAGTACTAGGTAGAAAGTAGTAACAGAAAATCGGTGACAACCCAAGACCGAGTCTTCCAAGTAACAACTGAGAAACAGTTATAAAACTGGTAATAAAATTCAAAGCAGAATAAGCAGGAAAACGAAATAGCAGTGTTATCTACTCGAAGAGGAATGGGGAGATGGGAATAATGGAGAATGATGAAGAATAATGAAGAAAGATGAAGAGAAATATATAATTAAGATAAATCAAAGAATAATGAAGGGGGGAACTGATTGATTTCAAGTACATTATCTGGTGTCATGAAAGTCACAAAAGGAATGAGAATATGGAAAGGAAGAGAGAGAGAGAGAGAGAGAGAGAGAGAGAGAGAGAGAGAGAGAGAGAGAGAATGCCATGACAACGGCACCTAAATCAAGAATATAAAAAGAGCGTGAGGGAGAAAGATTGCCAAACTTAGATAAAAGAAAGATGGAAAAAGGGGAGAGAGAGAGAGAGAGAGAGAGAGAGAGAGAGAGAGCTCATACCAACGGGACGTAAATCAAGAAAAGTAAAAAAAAAAAGTATAAGAGATAAAGGAAAGACTAGAAAAAGTATTTAAGGAAGAGTGAAAGCAATGAAAATGAAAAGGGGATAAAGACGCAGAGAGAGAGAGAGAGAGAGAGAGAGAGGATGATGAGTCATGAATAGGGTAAGGAACTGAGATATTATGAAAATAAAATCTGTTAAAAAATTCCAGTCATCAAAAAGATGAAGGAGGAGGAGGAGGAATGTACCAAGAAAAAGCAGTTCATTAAAAAACGAATACACATTTCACGACGTTTTTCTCAAGGAAAAGAAAGATGGTTTGACTTTGTTAAGGAGACGTCACAATCTGTCATCTGTCAGGACTTTTCAGGAGGCTAAGGAAGGAAGAAGGAAGGAAGGAAGGAAGGAAGGAACGAAGGAACGAAAGGAAGAAGGAAGGAAGGACCCAAACGCCTAAACAAACGTACGCACAAACACACCCATTTCCCCGCGCCAAGTCCTACGCTAAGATGGGGCTATAACATGCGACCTTATAATTCATTCTGTCGTATCTAAAAGGTTTTAGATATTTCCGGGTCATGTTATGAATCAAGTAGATGGACGGACACACACACACACACCTGTACCTAGGCTTTATTACGTCGCGTGACGTCAGGTATTCAGCTCCACCTCATTATCGAGATCAAAGATTAATGATAATGACGAGGGTCGTCTCTAAGATATGAGAGATATAAAAAAAAAGATGGGAGAATTACTAAGAAAATTGGTCTACCTTTTCCCCCAGGGGGTTTTGGGAAAAGGTGACTGACGGGGAAAAATGGATTCTAATTCAAGTTACTTTTTTCTCGGTAACAATCTGAGGAGATTTTTAAATGCAAGTTTCTTTTTTTTCGCGTAACAATCTGAGGCATATTTTCTAATGCAATTTCTTTTTTTCGCGTAACAATCTGAGGCGCATTTTTAATTAAAGTTTTCTTTTTTTCGCGTATCAATCTGAGGTGCATTTTCTAACGCAAGTTTTTTTTTCGCGTAACAATCTGAGGCATATTTTCTAATGCAAGTTTCTTTTTTTTGCGTAACAATCTGAGGCGCATTTTTTATTCAAGTTTTCTTTTTTACGCATAAATCTGAGGCGCATTTTCTAATGCAAGTTTTTTTTCCGCATAACAATCTGAGGAGATTTTCTAATGCAAGTTTCTTTTTATCGCGTAACGATCTGAAGCGAACTTTTAATGTAAGGAAACGAAAAATAAAATGAAGAGGGAGACAGAGACCTTCAAGAAGAAAGGGGGTACCAAGGACACGCATCGACTTCATAGCAATAGTCGGCTTGCAAAATCATTTCCAAGATATCGACAATATGGCGAACAGGTCTTTGAAGAATGTGATAAATGACGGAGAGATTATATACATATGTTAGCTGTGAAGGGTAAGGATCACAAAAACCTCGGGGTTCATCGATAATGTAACCCTTTTCAACCTCAACCGGACCAAATTCCAACTTAACCTAGAGTGATTTATGGAATAATTATTAGTAATTATAAACGATTATAGGTGATCATAGGTGAATCTAAGGTGATGTTACCAGAGGTGAGATTTACGGGCAAATCGACAAGGAACGATCCTTTCTAACCCCTCAAGCCCCGACTCCCCCCCACCAATAATATAACCCCTTGGGTGATTCATAGCATGATCAAAGGTAATGTTACCAGGAGTGAGGTTTAGCGGGCAAAGTTAAAAGCAACCTCACCTCCTGAACTCCAAGCCCCAAACCCAGGTAAATGTTACCAGAAATTAGGTTTGATGGTAGAGCCAACAGTAAAACCCCAAAGCCAACAGTAAAACCCCAAACCCCAATTACAACCTATAACATAACCCATTTCAACCTCAACCTGACCAAATTCCAACAAAGCACGATTGATTTCGCTCTGAAAAGGCCAGAGGGGGGAAGTGGCGCTGGCAGTACCACCACATACTGCGACAGAGGTGCCACTATTAGTCCTGGTACAGTACTGTAATGACCACCACTTGTGACCATCGCTCTTCCTTATCGATTTAATTGTCAAGATGGGTCAGCGGAAGGTTGCCGAGTCGTTCTTTATAGAGGGTGCTTTAGTGCCTCAGCAAGGTAGGTCAAAGGTAATGACTATCAAGGTAGTGAAGAAGGAATGAACAATGGGTACGATAATTGTTCAGAACTTAACGTCAAGGCAATGAACAAATCTGAGGCATTGGAAGTACACAAAAAAAAAAAAAAAAAAAAAAGCATTAGTGCTCGTATCACAGACAAGTACACTTGGGAATTGTGGTATGTGAGTGCTACAGTTTAGTGACGTGTCCAGAGTATATAAAAAAATAAAATGACAGTATTCAAATCCGAGTGGTAAGTCTGTCCCCGCAAATGACAAGGTCTATCAAAATCCGAAAAACGCAATACTTGATAAGTCAAGCAAAACTGCCCACAGGTTTAACCGACTTTTTTTTTTATCCACCAGGCTTACACACGGAGAGTATATATATATATATATATATATATATATATATATATATATATATATATATATATATATATCACACACACACATATATATATATATATAAATATATATATATATATATATATATATATAATATTATATATATATATATATATATATATACGCCGCTGTTTGTCATTGATTTCTAGCCTTTAGCAGGCATTAGTTAGAAGCAACTTAGCAATTATAATTCCATGGGGTGTAACTTGTTACTAAGGTAGTGAAGTGGATTTTAAACGATATTTGCGACTTAATGTTTGATAGTATATATATATATATATATATATATATATATATATATATATATATGTGTGTGTGTGTGTATGTATATATATATATATATATATATATATATATATATATATATATATATATATATATATATATATATGCATGACCACTGAAGCTGTAGTTTTATAAAACATCTACCAATAAATTTAAACATCTACTTTTTATTATTCATTTCAAATTAAATACGACACACGATGCCATTGTAGCCGTGTTTTAATTCAGATAAAAAAATTCAGCACAATGCCTTTTCAACGCATCAAGATATGAGAGAGAGAGAGAGAGAGAGAGAGAGAGAGAGAGAGAGAGAGAGAGAGAGAGAGAGAGAGAGGAATTACAAAAATGAAGACGCATTATCGTACATGTACCACTGCCGCATAATGAATGTATCGCGGACAATAAATCTCAGAAAATGAATCGGCATCAAAGACGAGGCTCGTGCGTTTGTGGTATAAATTGTAATGAAGATATTCTTAATTAAAAGAAAAAAAAAACAATCGCTTTCGTTCAAAGAATTAATACACCCGCCTTGTCTTTCCGGGAACCAATCAGGGGAAGTACTCGGAAGCAAATGAGATGAATCTCTCTCCCTCTCCCTCTCAAAAGGACAGGTGATTATTGCATCTTTTCCCGGGCAGCTGCTGAAAGGCGCGAAAAAACGATCCGCGAGTATTGAAGACTCATTCACCAGAATATTCATTTTATATTCACTCAATCGTGATGAATGATGATGCAGAGTCCTCCTCCTCCTCCAAATTAACCAGGACTGGGTCGAGTTTACGAATCTGCCGCTGGCATCGAAGAGGGTGTCCGCCCCCGCTTCTCTCCCTGGCCCCTTCTCTCGACTTTGACTAATCCTCTGATCGGTCATAATTCTCAAGTTTGCGCATCTACTTTGGCATGCCTTAAGTTCTCTTAATTAGACTGATCTCCCGAAGTGCCAGTTGATGCCTCTGGAGGGGGGAGGGGGAGGATGGAGAAGAGGGGCAGTAGAAGGGTAGGATGGAGTGTATCGATCCAGAGGTAACGAAAACCTGCCCCCACAAAAGAGGAGTTCCGAAGTCCCTACTAATCCTCGGAGGCGTTGCGAACACCACCGCGGTGGAGAAAAGTGGATCGATATTGAGCGCTTCGAACTTCCTCCCGTTAATTGGGATCGATCCCCGGTTGTTGATGTGTTAGGAAACTTGTATTTCTTTTAAGCCTAACTATAGTAGATTCACATCAACCCTGCATTTGATGTCTAGGCCCGTCCCTTACGACGCTCCTGATTGGCTGTTGATAAGCCAATCACAGGGTTTGAACTCAGTCTCTCGAGAGAGTTCACATGGGTAGGATCTATGTTCCACCTCTCCTGAGAGGTATACGTCTTTCAGGGAGGTGGAACATACATCCTACCCATGTGAACTCTCTCGAGAGACTGAGAGCTTCCAGCCCCGTGATTGGCTTATCAACAGCCAATCAGGAGCGTCGTAAGGGACGGGCCTAGACATCAAATGCACGGTTGATGTGAATGTACTATAGTATCTCTAGAGCTTTCGTGGCTCAGCTAAACGGGACGAGGAACATGACAACTTTGTTGTGGAGGAAATAGGCATGAATGGTGAGAAACATCACAGAACTGTGTTGTCTTTTCGCCACTGCCCCCACAACTCTATCAAACCGGGGTGAGAAACACGACAATTTTCAACCTGAAGTTAATGATCGAGAAGCATTACAGAAACCTGGCTCTGGGAAATGGAGCCACAGGCGCCCCAATGAATATCTCAGGCGGTCGAAATGTCAAGATACTGATAAATTGAATCACTATGAACAGAAGAGAGAGGTATCTGACAAAGCAGCGATATTAGCTCTCTTTTTTTTTTGAATCAGGGAAAGATACTGAGACTGAAATACTGAAATAATCCATCTACGAAAAAGATGATAAATATCATAAATCACAAATTGCACTACGATGGTGCCCAACGAAATCAAACTAGAAATCATTATAATTTTAAAAAAATCTCACGAATTAAAAACAAATTTAATATATTTATTTCATTTTCAGCAGAAATTTGCCGAAAGATGGTTTATGTATTTCCTCATCAAATGCGACAAAAAAATATAGATAAAAAAGTGAAAAAAAACAGCTTTTAAAAACTGAAAGACGAAATAGCTTGAGCCAAAACGTTCCAGAGACTGACCGTGCGTGGAAAGAAGTCTTCCGAAGCCTACAGTTTTAACAAAGTAAATAGTCAAACAAGGATAAAAACATTTCTTATGAAAATATAACAGAAATGTGAGGCGAAGAAATAAAGAGAGAGAGAGAGAGAGAGAGAGAGAGAGAGAGAGAGAGAGAGAGAGATATGCAATCGCCTTTATCTGACAACGTGAAAAAGGGGCAATTCTTTTAATTAACAAAGTTTCCTTTCTTTGCTGACGAATCAACAAACGTTGTCATTTGCTTAACAAACTGACATTTACTTACAAACGTTGTCATTTACTAAACTAATTTGCTAAACAAACGTTGTCGTTTACTAAACAAACGTTCTTATTTAATAATGTAACGTTGTCATTTACTAAACAAACGTTGTCATTTACCAAACAAACGTTCTCATTTAATAATATAACATTGTCATTTACAAAGCAAACGTTGTCATTTACTAAACAATCGTTGTCATTTACAAAACTAACGTTGTCATTTACAAAAAAAAAAAAAAAAAAAAAAAAGTTGCCATTTACAAAACCAACGTTGTCATTTACAAAACTAACGTTGTCATTTACAAAAAAAAAAAAAAAAACCTTGCCATTTACAAAACCAACGTTGACATTTACTAAACTTACGTTATTATTTATTAAACTAACGTTGTCATTTACTAAACAAACGTAGACACTTGCAAAACAAACGTCATTTACTCAAACAAACGTTGTCCTTTACAAAACAAACGCTGTCATTTACATAATATGCTTGTGAGTTTATACATACAAACATGCGTATACTTATGGCTATGTATATGAACACATATACATCCACATTTATATACACACATTATGTTACGGCGAATTTTGCTTACGATACACATTCTTCATACTACATATTTTTTTTCTCTCTCTCTCTCTCTCTCTCTCTCAAATTCCCAAGAAAGAGAGAAAAAACGGTACAGAGAAAATGAGAAAATGATCCGGAATCATGCTAACATTTCCAAGCGAAACTCTCCCTACGAAATTCATGTCGAAATGAGAGAGAGAGAGAGAGAGAGAGAGAGAGAGAGAGAGAGAGAGAGCGTATATGACCCAGATATCGTATCTGATAGCGCTGTGCGTTTCCACTTAATTAAGGCAAAACCCAGCCCTTACATCTGCGCTGTAACAAGAAAGGGAGCTTTTTTCGACTTCGAACTTAATTATTACATTCCGAGGGAAATCTCGTATTTCTTCCCGAGATGGAATGGTTCTTTTAAAATATATGACCTTCGTGAAAGGGAATTTCTAATTTGCAAGCGAAATTTATATACTGTGCAGTATACAAATTTGGGTGGCAAATTACAAATTCCCGTTTATGAAAGTCATGGAGATTTAACGAGTGTTCACCTAGTGTAAATAAGTATATAAAAATACACAAAGCCTTAAAATAATACCCTGATACACACTAAGAGTAATTATAGATTTCCAAGTTAAATATGGTAGCAAGCAAAAAACATTTACATAATAATAAATACAGAATTTCTCTAAGGTATAAATATACATCCCCCAAGGAAAAATCCCTGACAGTTCCTTACTGTCTGTCTGTCTGTCTGTCTGTCTGTCTGTCTGTCTGTCTGTCTGTCTGTCTGTCTGTCTGTCTGTCTGTCTGTCTGTCTGTCTGTCTGTCTGTCACACACAAACTGCCTTCCTCTTTCTTTATAATTAAAAAAAGTCTGACATTCAGTGACACTAGAAAATCTTCGCAAAAGGACTGAACTTTTATTTTTTGCCTCATTAAGGTCCTGTGGGTTGAGTCTATGTGGCAAAGCCTTAATCTGTTGTGGACTGGAATGTGTTTTTTTCTTGCTTTTTTTTTTTTTTACATTTTCACTACTTAGAATATTCTACCAGGATGTGACGAGGGTGAAAAGATATTTTTTTTTTCAGTTCCATAAAAACGTTCACTACTTAGAATATCCCCATCCCGGATGTGAAGCGGTTGTAATATCTTTTTTTTCAGTTCCATAAAAAACAACTATTATTTTCGCTTACTCGGGGAGTAAGCCTACAAACTACTTTGTTGTTGTAGTTTTTTAAGGGGGGATATTAAAAACTATGGAAAAACCTTAAAAGCTCTGAAAAAGGTGTTTCACGATGAGTTAAAGATACGGGAATCTTAGGATAGGATATTTATGATTTATTTATTAGAATATAAATGTAGAAAATAAATAATGTGCGTGTTAAACAGCACAGAACAATTATTTCTTAATAAAATATAGCGTATTTATTTTAATTTTCGTTGGCGAAACTATGCACTATTTGACTGTAGATTTTAGCACGTTTTAATTTAACCCAATCGAATAGGATGGCTGGAGACAATAATAATAATAATAATAATAATAATAATAATAATAATAATAATAATAATAATAATAATAATAATAATACTAATAATAATAATAATAATAATAATAATAAAATAATAATAATAATAATAATAATACCCATTCTTTTATATCGAATGTTCGTATACCTCATGGACCATTTAATTTCATTTATCCACGAAACGTAAAACTATTGTTGACACCAACTTATAAATCTTCATAGGTGCAGAATTTGCACCAACTTTCCAAGTATAAACATTCCAAACTTTCCCTCAAATATAAAATGTGTATTTGACTTAGCGTACTACAGTTTAAAGTTGAGGAAAAATATTTTGACAGATTTGAAGAAACTTTACGGAACTTGGAGCTCACTAAATTCACGTGGAAAAATGGACGATGTAGATCTTAGTCGACTTTGCCATTTTAAATTAAAATGTAAATCATACTGTAAAAATTAAATGTAAACTGAATTTATATTTAACGATTTAAGACGACATTAGATATAAAGTATACGATTAAATTTGAATATAAAATTAAATCATGAAAGACCTAATACAATCATACGATTGAAATTCAATCTAACAATTCATTATTATTATTATTATTATTATTATTATTATTATTATTATTATTATTATTATTATTATTATTATTATTATTTCAGTAGATGAAACCTATTCACATGGAACAAGCCTGCCAAAGAGGTCATTCACTTGAAATTCAAGCTTCCAAAGAATATTGGTCTCAACCTCCCACCGCTAAAGATCCCACAATGCAGCAGTATCTGATCATGATACAAAGCTGCTGAATTTTCATCTCCCAAGGTGAGACGCGAACCCACAACATCTGAGCGGCATACCACGACACTGACCATCATAACAGCCGACCAACTCATGATGAAAGAAGTTATAAAAGGCATACCATTTACATATATCAAAAGACAGACTATAGTTACGTAATTTGATCGCGTGAAGGCGATTGATCCTAACGCCCCCACGTAAATTTCTTTCTACTCGATCAGCGATTGAAAGAGATCGTCCGGTGGAACTAGACTAAAAAAACCTTCGCAAAACCTAAACGTGAGAAGCTTAATTAAAACTTTAAAATGATAACCGTCCATAAATATCAAGTCGAAACATAGACACAGTCTCATTTCGGCTAATTGCTCGGAACAGATTTTTTTTTTTCGCCGACGCGAGTAACCGTGGAACAAAAATAATCAGCTTTTTCCCGGCGCCCATGATTAGGATTCAATGACTTCCGGTCAGTAAACGGTCAATTATCTGGTAGGAGGAGGAGGAGGAGGAGGAGGTTCTGAGGTCACGAATTCGCTGATACGAATTAATAGGTCTCTAGTTTAATATTATTATTATTACTATTTGGGAAAATCTCTTTATCGCGAGAGTATATACAATGTCCTGAGAGGTCCATAATAATACACGAACTCGCAACATTTTTTTTTAATATTGTGGACCTATTAGAACATTATTATTATTATTGTTAGTGGGGGGGGGGGGGAAGAAGACCCTCTTTGAAACAAATTCTATTATTATTATTATTATTATTATATTATTATTATTATTATTATTATTATTATATTATTATTATTATTATTATTATTATTATTATTATTATTATTATTATTTTTTTTTTTTTTTTTTTTTTTGCTATCAAGTGGCTCCCAATTGTGTTGTGTAACCCTGTGGCTTCTAGCAAACCTTCAGAAATAAAGTGGGTACCCACATACCCATTCCACCCTTGCTTCGTCCCACTAGAGTTAACAGCTATATAGGGTAATTTTTTTTTTTTCGTCTTTGTAAACCAGACCTATGGGTACTGTACTGTAGAGGGACTTTCTGTACAGGGAATACTATTTCCTCTCTCTCTCTCTCTCTCTCTATGAATAAAAAACCCCTTTTGCTATCAATAGCCTCTTCCCCTTCTATAAAGGCCCCCTTTCAACCGTCCGCTGCCGGAACTGAGTAAGAATCACTCGGGACTCTTCTACAAAGAAATGTGTAAAAAGTGCTTTCTGTACAAAGTATAATGCTGTGTAAAACCATCAGCTGTGACCGATAGCGATTCAGTTGCTCATCAGATGCGGTAGAGAGAGGTTGCGTCCCATGCCTCCGAAAAAGTGCTGCACGACCCTTGGCTAACTTTAACCTAAAATTAAATCAACTGAGGATAGGGGTTGCAATCTGGTATGTTTGATTATTGGAGAGTGGACGATCAAAATACCAATTTGCAGCCGTCTAACCTCAATATATATATATTTTTTAAATTTGAGGGTGGACAGAATACAGTACGGACGGACGGGCAGATAGCCACGGAACGACAGCGTTCCTTTACAGAAAACTAAAACCCTTCAAGAAAGCGTTACAATTCCCTTATAGAACACTTTTCTGTCCCGATTTCCAGCCGTTATTCGTGTTGATTATAGCACATAATCGTACTTGGTCACGGCCATTCCCGCACTTACGTCTTGGTAGCTATCGTGCAATCGTTATGATAATCGTCGTATACGATTTTCTTACGTGCAATTTCCGTTATTATCTCCATGATTTTAGAAGGTAGCTCACTACGTCAGCCATGATGAGCGATGTTCAAAGCGAGCAAGGGTGTAATTACGTATTTAAGTTCATTCTCAAATCTATTTAGGTCAACTCAAATAGAGGTCAGAAGTGGGTCGTAGACGGTCAATAATACATAGTTTCAAGAAAGTGCCATTTCTCTTGTTTATTTAATAATTAAAAATGGGAAGAAAAGCAAGTAACTGACATAACATAGAAGATGGACAGTAAAACAAAACTGCTCAAGCATGAAAGAGAGAGAGAGAGAGAGAGAGAGAGAGAGAGAGAGAGAGAGAGAGAGATAAAATCCAACTAAATGTAAACAATAAGACAGAAAAAGAGACAGAAAGTGAGAGATAATCCAAATACACAGAAAAAATGACAAGCATAAACATCTAGCTTTAGATAAAATCTGACAAATACGATTACATAGCTTCCCTTCACAAAGACTTACCCATATAAACCTATGAAAACAATTCGGGAATATGAAAAAACCTCTCTCTCTCTCTCTCTCTCTCTCTCTCTCTCTCTCTCTCTCTCTCTCTCTCTCTCTCTCTCTCTCTCTCTCTCTCTCTCTATATATATATATATTATATATATATATATATATATATATATATATATATATATATATAAAATTATTGATAGAACATGATTCAAGGATGTAAAATACGTCATTATTCAAATAAGTAAAATTAGAGTCATTATTGCAGTATGGAAATCATAATAAGTTTCATGTTCTCTCTCTTTTCAGACATGACTCCAACCTGAATGCAATATGCCGAGATGCAACAAGTGCAGTTATGTATGCACACGTTGACTGAGTGATGCAACAGCACGTATACGTGCATACGTAAATAAATTATGCATCAATAACACCATGCAACTGACTTAACATCCCTGAAGCACATCTTTTACTTTTCGTCAAATTTTTATACATCACGTAGATATACACGTACCTGCCTATATACTACAATGCTCCAGAGATACTGCAAAGTAATATTGCTTGCATCCAATATTGTTTGTTTGCGTATGCACAAACGTGTTGTTGCATCACGCAGTCAGCGTGTGCATGCATAAATGCATTCGTCGCATCACTGCAAATAGTATGCAGGTGTGCGAGCAGCCAGGCAGGCAGGCAGGAAGGCAGGCATGCAGACAGACAGACAGTCACTCAGTCTGGCTCTGTGGCCGACTGACACCTCTGTAATTAAGGTTAGTCCGGTTCAGCTCACCTGCTGGTCCCTTAGGGGCTTAGAAGGAAAAGAGAGAGAGAGAGAGAGAGAGAGAGAGAGAGAGAGAGAGAGAGAGAGAGAGAGAGAGAGAGAGATTATTTGCGTTTAGCAGTTGGGTGAAAAATCTCTTTGTTTATATGGGTAAGTCTTTGTTAATGGAATCTGTGTAATTTGTGTTTGTGTGGTCTTACGTAATTCTAGATGTTTACTTATATGTTTTTCGTTTTGTTGTCAAATCTCATTTTTAAAAAATTTTTTATATCTGTGCGTGTGTGTGTACTATTTAGTAATCACTTTCACTTATGTTTATTTAAACACACACTCTCTCTC
>NC_061093.1:57165852-57168352 GCF_015104395.2 Macrobrachium nipponense | reverse complement strand
CGTAACCATTTTTTAAAGAAAAATTCATTGTTACTATATTCAGAAAGTAAACCGGCTAAAAATTTGGAGATAGAGAACGAAGGACTATTATAGGCAGCCATAATGGGTCTAAGAGGTATATTAGGCTTGTGAATTTGGGTTGGCCATACAAAATACTGAAAGAAGAGCCAGTCACAAATAGTTGTTGATATGTGGTCTCATTAATAATATTTTCACTTTTAATTTTTCTTAATAATCTATTGATTTTATCTTCCCTTTTGTATATGTCGAGAAAAGTGGGTTCACCATGAGCTTTAAATTTGGTGGTATCAGACAAGATATTTTCCATTTTTTCCACATAATCGTTCTTATTCAAAATAACAACACCTTTGCCTTTATCGGGCTTACAAATTACAATGTCCTCGCGTTTTTTCAAGTTTAAGAGTATACTCAGATCAGTTTTTTCTGAAAAAGGGAGTCCAGTTTAGTTTTTTAAATTGCCATAAGTTTTGTTGGACTAAATTGATTTTCTGTTGGAGATTACCAATATTTTTAGAACCATCAAGTTTTTATAAGTCTTTGGAACATGACCTCAAATGGTAAAAAGAATCTGGCATAGTTTTGGGTCTAAAAGATGGCAGACAAAAATCCAACCAAAAGATAGTAAAAATTCCTCTCTCTTCGATAAAATGTAATCAGATAGTTAAAAATGCAGTGGTTTTTTGATTGGAAATCAGGAATAACAACACCAAGACTTAAAAAAAAGTTTTCTTTGATGTCTTAAAAAGACATCCGAAATAAAATCATTAATAAATTTGTAAAACATTCTTTGTACAAGAGGCGATCTAAAAGAGATAAGTAGTTATACAATAGGTGTTTTAATTGTTCAGCTGTAAACAGTCAATTTCTTGATGGCAACAGTCTTAAACGTTAATTTCCTTCATCAGTAGAGTTCTGAGCGATTCCTTATAAAACTCAGTGTTGTAAAGAGAAGATTTGTATAATTTGAATCGGACAAATTTGGGGACGACATCATTCAATTGGCAATATTGAAGAAAATCCAGATCGCATTTGGCTTTTTCCAATCTTAGTGTTGCCTTTTCCAGTTTTCGTGAAGTCGATATAGTAACGGCTGGATAGCGGTGCTTCAGTAGTTGGGAGAAGTGACGAATTCCTCGTAGTCGGAGACGGAAAGCAAATAAAAGGACGAAGAAAAGTTGTCGTATCATCTTCGGATGGATATGATATTCCAGTCAGCAAGATATTATGACTTCAGGAGGGTCCATGATACACATGTTGTTTAAAAAGGCCATGTTTATTAACAGCAAGAAACGTTTCGCACTACTCAGTGCATCATCATCTGTCAAAGGTAAAAGACAATAAAATACATTATTAACATAAAAAGGAATTCAAAAGGTAATTAAAATTTACAAGTTTAAAACAATAAAAAGTAAAAGAGTATAAAAAGTACATAAACAGAAACCAAAAAGAGACTACCAAAAACACAACCATCTATAAGCAGGAGAGAAGAGGGAATGACATACAATGACGTCAAGGCCAGACGACAACTATGCCAGATACAAAGTTCCTGAGGAAGTATTACTATTGAGAGAGGGAACCAGTCTTTTAATATATAACGATTCTAAAGTTGTTAAGTGATCTGGTCCCTTACATAACCAATTATTGAAAAGTGTTGTTTCAGGACTTCGGTTTTACATAATGCGGCATGATTTCTAATATTAGAAAATTCTGGCTGCTTAATTCTTTGGCCAGTGCGAAAGCTAAAACCCAAATGGCTGCAATATCTGACCTGCAGTAACCTCCGTGTCGATCCAACGTAAGAGCCCGGACATCCAGGGCATGTGAATTTATAAACCACATTGGATCGCATGAATTGGACTGCAGGCGATCTTTGAAATTAAAAAAATGATTCTATTGTACATGGGTTGTTAGAGATCAGTTTTACGTTAAGACAAGGGGATTTCCTGTTCAAGTTATTCTTGTGAGATTTAAAGAGAATTTGGAGTCAGACATATACGGGATTGAGGCATAGAATAATTTTTTGGGGACATCAAAGTTGACTGTTGGAGGTTTGTAAGAAACTTTGTTAATAACTTATTGGTGATTTTATGAACTATATCTTGTGGATAGGAGTTTATCTTGAAAACGTTGAATAAAAAGACTATTTCTTTGTGAAAGATTTGCCAACCCTGTACAATAGGATCATTTTTAAATTTCAATTTCAAAGATCGCCCTGCAGTCCTTCATGCGATCCAATGTGGTTTGTAAATTCACACTCCCTGGATGTCCGGGCTCTTACTTGGATCGACACGGAGGTTACTGCAGGTCAGATATTGCAGCCATTTTGGGTTTTAGCTTTCGCACTGGCCAAAAGAATTAAGCAGCCAGAATTTTCTAATATTAGAAAATCATGCCGCATTATGTAAAACCGAAGTCCTGAAACAACACTTTTCAATAATTGGTTATGTAAGGGGACCCAGATCACTTTAACAACTTTAGA
>NC_061093.1:57140852-57163352 GCF_015104395.2 Macrobrachium nipponense | reverse complement strand
TATATATATATATATATATATATATATAGATATATATATAATATATATATGTCACTACGGGCATAAAAAAGATCAGATGAATTCATGTCACAATTTACGTGTATGAGAGAGAGAGAGAGAGAGAGAGAGAGAGAGAGAGAGAGAGAGAGAGAGAGAGAGAGAGAGAGAGAGAAGAATGCAAAATCCCCAATCCCCTTCTTTCCCCAGTCTATTCACGATCGCGCCTACAACCTGTCAAAGCCCCGTCGTTTACCGACAGACCATTAACCAGACCGCTTGATTGATGGACTCGCCGAAAACGCCCTCTCTGGCGTCGCAACGCGAACGAATAGATCCAACATCACCGCTGGGCAAATGAAGCATGATGTATAAACTCATCTGAACCGCGGAGTATAGTGTTGTATCTCCGGTGCATTCTTCAATACGTGCAACGATAACTATTCGTTCGCTCGCCTTTAAAACAACAACAGACTACTTGGCTTGATACTACAAGAAGCAGACCTGGAGAGAGAGAGAGAGAGAGAGAGAGAGAGAGAGAGAGAGAGTATTTCTACCAGACTTCTAAATGGCATCCTTTTGAGAGAGAGAGAGAGAGAGAGAGAGAGAGAGAGACAGATTCGAGATAGAGAGAGAGACGAGTATTTCTACAGACTTCTAATGGATCCGTTTTGAGAGAGAGAGAGAGAGAGAGAGAGAGAGAGAGAGAGAGAGAGAGAGAGAGAGAGAATTTCTACCAGACTTCTAAATGGCATCGATTTAGAGAGAGAGAGAGAGAGAGAGAGAGAAGAGAGAGAGAGAAGAGAGAGAGTATTTCTACCAGACTTCTAAATGGCATCCTTTTGAGAGAGAGAGAATATTTCTATCTCACTTTTAAATTATATCCTTGAGAGAGAGAGAGAGAGAGAGAGAGAGAGAGAGAGAGAGAGAGAGAGAGAGAGAGAGAGAGAGTTTTAAAAAAACCCTTTAATCTAATAAAGAAGAGCTCATGGAATAGCCGGGTGTAAAATTAACGTGACTAGACTTACGAAACGGGACGAATGTAAAACATCCAAGAATTCTCCCAAGATCCCATTATACCAATTTAATAGCCACTTCTTATACTTATTCTCCCATGTATTATCTTTTTACTTCGCCCCCTTTTGTTCTCATATACTCTTATTATGTCTCTCCCTATATTTGCTCTAAAATTTAAGAGCTTTCCTTTATTCTCATATTCTCATCTATTCCATCTTCGTCTGCTCTTGCATATTCATTTGCTTTTCTTCTCCCTTCCACTTCTCTCGCTTATTATTCCCCTTTTTTCTATACGGGATAACTTCGCGCAATTATCTGTTCGAACTTTCGCTAACCTTAGCAGCCACTTTCCAATTAAGCATTCAAGTGCTTGCTCGCAACTGCAACTGTTAAACCGTTCCGGTGAAATTGGGAATCGAGCGAGTTCGTTCCCCAGTAAGGCGTGTATTCCCCTCATCCGAAATGAATCCTTGATTGGCTGGAAAAATTACGAAAGGGAAAGACGCATACATACATAAATGCATAAATACATATACATATGCATGCACATAAACACGTTAAACAGCGATAAACTTTCCTTTGTAAAAAAATAAAGCATTTCTTTGCGATATAACTTCCACACAATCCAAAGTTCCTGCCATAACTCTTAAAACTGAATTACGGGGGTTAGGGTTGGGGCAGTTAGTGCATCCCACGCGGTGTACTGTAGGCGACGCTCACCTTGAAAAACCCGTTTGCTCTGACGTCCCTTTCAGCATTGAATGACCTCGTGAGTCACATTGCTTGGCTTTTGTCCTAAATTCTATATTCTCTCGAATCTCTATTCTCTCTCATTCTCATAAATAAAGATATTTAAACGTCCATACTGAATTCTTCAGTCTTCTGCAAAGTGTGTGTTGTGTGTGTGTGTGTGTGTGTGTGTGTGTGTGTGTGAGAGAGAGAGAGAGAGAGAGAGAGAGAGAAGAGAGAGAGTCTTTCTACTGAAGAAACAAAAATGTTTAAAAATCGCCACCTACTCTTCCCCTGGACCGTGTTAGTAATGAAGCTATCCATCCTTCTCATTCCTGTGAATTCTTCTTGGCACATAACGAAAAGGAATAAATCATGGCTGGAACATGCCAGGAGAGAGAGAGAGGGAGACAGGGAAGCTTGTTATTCATACGCCGAAATACAAAAGATTCACTTTTTTTTTTTGTTAGAAATATGCAAATTGGGATGAAATCAGCGACCCCATCAACATCTCGGAAAAAAACAGAAATAAGATGAAGGATTGGAGAGATGAGAGAGAGAGAGAGAGAGTAGACGAGAGAGAGAGAGAGAGAGAGAGAGCGAGAGAGAGAGAGAGAGAGAGAGAGAGAGAGAGAGAGCCAAACTCGGCATCTATGGAAGAGCGATGGTAATAAAATAAGATACAGGTGAGAAACTTTGAATTCAATGTACAGACATTCTTAGCATTTTGTTGCGAAATCCTCAACAATATTATATATATATATATATATATATATATATATATATATATATATATATATATATATATATATATACATATTTATATATTAGTATTTTCATGGATTGTACTAGACTTCATTATCGTGCCATGAGTAGGACGTCGAATATCTCTCATCTTCGCATTTATTTGTAACCCTAATCATTACATAAAAATATTTATATTATATTTTCGGACACATGGAAGACAGGAATCCCGTTACGTGGAACCGGCCAGCATCACTGATAGACAAAATATGCTGGAAGAATATTTGGTAACAGATAACTCATACCTGATATTCTTGCATTGCATTTGCTGGTATCAAAAAGAAATAATCTCTCTCTCTCTCTCTCTCTCTCTCTCTCTCTCTCTCTCGTCTCGTCTCCTCTCTCTCGTCTCCTTCATCTATCTCTCTCCTCGCTCTCTCCATGTATATTCATTTACAGATATGGATAATGGCGAACATACACCATGAATGCACAGTAAAACCTGCTCCTACAGATAAGTGAGCACAAGATGTCTTCTCGGATGGACTAACAAGTCTTTGAGACATCCTAATCCTTGTAACTCCTTGTAACGAAGCAATACAAAAACCAAGCACGAGAAAGTTACAAACACAAATCAGGAAGATACACCAAGGAAAAAAAACAACTTGTAACGAAACAATACGAAAACAAAGCACGGAAAACTTACAAACACGAATCAGCAGGATACACCAAGGAAAAAAAATGAAAAACGGCAATATTTGTCGTGCCACGTCCTAGCAATAATTGTTAGACCGGTGACCAAGTGCGCCGTGCCATGAATTACCTGTATGCCTCAGTGGTGGTTGGCACGCAAAGGTTAATTAACATTTCTGCCGTTGGTCCCAGAGAGACACAGGTAACGACTTTTGCGAAGGACGGATCCGTTAACGTGTTCGGAGTTTCAGAAGAAGACGTAATTGGACGCGAAATAAAATTATTATTAAAATTGTTGGAAAATGGAGCAACATTTCAAACTCGAAAGAATAATAAAACGATCTTTAACCTTGATGGAAAGTAAAGCACTATCTTATTTCAAACGAAACGAGCCTAATTAACTTCGACTGCAAAATGGAGCAACATATTTTTGTTTCAAGTGAAGATCAAATTAATTTTAACATCAGTGGGGAAATGAAGGAATGTTTTATAATATCGAAAGTGAAATTGATTTCAACCTGGAAGGGAAATGAAGAAATATTTTTGCTTCAAAATTGGAATAAAATTAATTCTATCCTCTATGAAAAAATGAACAGTATTTTAGTTTTCTAAATCAAAACCAAATAAATTTTGATTTTGAAGGAAGATATTTTGCCAGAAAATGAGAATATGACGAATTTTAACCTTGACAGAAAATTATGCAATATTTTTGCTTTGAAATAAAATTAATTTCAACCCTGATCGAAACCTTAAGGGAAAATAATTTTTTTTGTTACAAAAGGAAAATAACACGAATTTTAATATCGATGTAAATAAAGGAACAATGTTACTTCAAAGTAAAAATAAGACCAATTTCAACCTCGACGCAAGTAAAAATAAGACCAATTTCAACCTCGACGCAAAAAAAAAAAAAAAAATTACTTCAAAGTATACAAAAACCGAATTTTAACCTTGATGCAAAATAGAATTTTTTTTTTTAACTCGAAGTAATAATAAAATTAATTTTAACCTTAATGGATAATGAAGCAATATTTGTGTTTCCAAAATTGAAATAAAACTAATACGGCCTAAAAACAGTCTATATAAAAGTATATCAAGCTCAGCATACAATTAAATCTCCCATTTCGGCCATATTGGAGAAAAAAAATCACATAGCTAACCTTTCACAAATATATTCTATTTCCCATCTTGGGTGTTACATAAAATAATTAGAAGAAAATCATCAACAACAACAAACGAACATCACAATAACGGCCAATAATCCAGTATTTTGATCAGAAAACCAAAACTCGCCCACGTATCCGCAAAGACGAGACTGTCTCTGCGTTCGTAAGATTAACCTTTTTCACATTCCGGCTAAAGAAAAAAAAAGCCACATATACACGTATATGATATCTGGCTTTCTGGGAAAAGACGCTGTAAGGCGCTAATGGAAGCTGAATTTCTGTCGGGGATTTCGAGTAAAAATACAGAGTATTTACGAGTCTACAGAAGAGGAGGGAGGGATGGAGGGAGGGAGCGAGGCCAAGAGTGCAAAATAGAGGAGAGAGAAAGAGAGAGAGAGAGAGAGAGAGAGAGAGAGAGAGAGAGAGACTTTCCAGACTCCAAGGAGAAAAACTAAGATCACGAGTCTCATTATCTTTGGTTCAAGAATCATCTTACGGAGATTAACATTAACTCTTGTGCATTAGACAGACAGAAAGGAAGGAGGGAGGTTTGGTGTCAAGTGATTATTTTCTTTTGGGGGGGGGGGGGGGTTGGGGGTGGGGGTGGGGGCGGGTGGCTTAGTTCTCTCGTTAGGTGTAAATTTTGTGTGTATATATATATATATATATATATATATATATATATATATATCTAAACCATGCAATAAATGATGAAGGATGTCCCGGCGTGCATAAACAGATCTATTATACTACGCAGCCATTCAACACTGATAGCGGAGCAGTAGTAGGCAAGCGCGTGTGTCCCCCCCCCCTCCACCAACCAACCCCCAACCCCCACCCACGCAATAATGAGCCCAGAATATTCCCCGTGGGTCATAACTCAGCTTCCTACATACCGGCCATTTCCCGGAGCGACACTTCGAAAAGGGGAAATCCCCATTTGACATCGTCCGACGAGGAATACGGCCGTCACCAATTGTGTGTCTACTCGGCGTAGGCGTAGTGGCCGCCATTAAAGTCTATTGACTTCTTTACGTCCTTCTAATGGGTCGTTTGCATGTGCCTCGAGGCCTCTCTCTCTCTAGTCGACCTTCTCCCCCGCCCCGCCACCCCCACCCTACCCCTTCCACCCCCCTAAAAGACGGACCCTGCCCCTCCCCCCCTGCACTCCTCCTTCCCTGCTTATCAATATCAATATTTAGCCAAGGGCAGACGCTTGGAAAACTGGTAGACAGGCTTCTTGGGATTTGCTTATCGTTAGTGCGCTATTCTCTCGCCAGAGGGACAAGGCAGGATAGACGTTATGGCCCCATAATAATCATGATTCGTTTAACAGCGCTTTCTTATTTTCATCGCAAGTTATCGCTTGTTGTCTTCTTCATCCTTTACAGATAACCTGGTTATCATTACTGAATCTCATCACACTTTTAAAAATGAATCATGATTGGCCTCTATTCGCTAAGATGACGTAGAAAAATGCCTTCCAATAGAATCATCTGTTTACCGAAACAAGTGCAGGCGGAACCAAGACACTTCACGGAGTGTTCTCATGACAAAGACGTTCATACAGGTTGTTATCCTCAAGTTGCACAACACTCGCGAGTGTTGTTCAAGTGACACAACACTAACCCAGTGGGGTTATGTCGACCTTCGCTAGATCAATATCAAGTGGCTTGTTAGAGCAATGTGAGAGACTAGAGGCTTGTCTTTCCGCGTTTGGGCGGGATATCTAAATACACCTGAGCGGTCTATGACTGAGTGCTCTATACAGATATTGCTGGCGATTCAAATGATGCCAGAGGCCCGGTAGGAAATTCCTCTGAGATGTATGTTAGTATTGCACCAGCCCCGTTTTTTTTTTTCATGCCTCTATTTGTTTGTTTTACGTTGCATGGAAACAGTGGTTATTTAGCAACGGGACCAGGCTTTACGGGACTTCCGAACCACGTCGAGAGTGAACTTCTATCACCAGAAATAGACATCTTTAATACCTCAATGGAATGGCCGAGAATCGAACTCACGGCCACCGAGGTGGCAGGCCAAGACCATACCGATCACGCCACTGAGGCGCTTTTCCAGGCCTCTAGGTTAGGTTAAGTTAGGTTAGGTTGGGGTAGGAGGTTAAATTGCTTTCCCAATCGTGAGTTGGGTGAGGGAAACACAATGAAACTATTTTCAAGAAAATTCTATGGGAAAGGTCCCATTACTCGGTATGGACCTCTGGACTCGGAAAACCCGCAAAGACGATTAGCCTCAATTTCATGTTTCGATTCGCCATGACGAAATGTCGTTAGCTGTGTTACGGTTGCATGCAATGACATCAGGAGGCGATATTAGTCTCCTCAGTAGCATCGTCATCTTTTATTACTTCCAATACCGACAAATGCTGAGTGATGGCTTCCCATCTCCATAAATCATTCTGGCTGCTTACCAAAAGAAGAGGAGTCAGTTCTACAAATAAAATTTTTAAATTCTTCTCCACTGTTTTCTTGCACGAGACATTTCCGCCTTTTCCCGAATCGCCATCTAAGGACCTCTTAGCATCCGATGCTTTTGAAATTGCTTTCTTCACGTCGAGACTTAGTCGTCATTAGTCTCTTGAGTCTCGCATATGTCGTGACCAGGGTTGACCCGTAACTACAGACTGGCGCAACGGGTCAAATTTGCGTTCATGTCTCCCCGAAGGGTATACCTGTATCTACCCATTCCTCCACCCGCCCTCCTCTTCTTAGTCTACATTTTCTTCTTCATTTCTTTTTCTCCATTTATTCTTCATCTTCTTCTGCAAGCCAGGAAGACCTCAAGGGAATGGGCAGTGGCCAGCAGTTTAATAGTACTTGTAATTACAGCCATTACAGCGTCATGCAAATGGTTCCAAAATGCAGCACTGTCTTTTTTTTTTTTCTTTTTTGCGGTTCGTGCTGCAGTGGAAGAAGCACGATGCTGCTATTAAAGGGGTTTCTACTCAAACCCACCCCCTCCCTCCCCCGCCTAACCTTCCCCCCAAAAAAGGTTAGGGTCACGAGAGAGAGAGAGAGAGACGAGAGAGAGAGAGAGGAGAGAGAGAATCATTAACAGACAATGCGGTACGAACATGCTTCATTATTTTTATTTTTTTCTAAACTTCCCGTCCGGGTGTAACTATTATTATTTTCTTTTACTTCATTTACACCATTTTCGTTATTTTTTCGTCCCCTTTCCCTTTGGAAAACGATCGCTTTCCTTCTCTTCTCTCTCTCTCTCTCTCTCTCTCTCTCTCTCTCTCTCTCTCTCTCTCTCTGTGTCCTACGAATGGCTATTGTCATCCTCAGAGCCTTTTATTTGAGAGAAAAGGCCGAGTGGGCCCGAGGGGGGAGGAGGAGGAGGAGGAGGGAAAGGGGAGGAAAGGGAAAGGAGGGGAGGGAAGGAGGGAAAGGAGGAGGAGGGAGGAGGAGGCAGGAGGAGGAGGAGGGAAAGGAGGAGGAAGAGGGAAGGAAGGAGGAAGGGAAGGGAGGAGAGGAGGAGGAGGGAGGGGGGAGTAGGGAAGGAGGGAAGGTCTTAGGGAGGGCGGGTGGCAAATAGCGTGTAGGGTCCAAGAGACAAAACAAAAAAGAAAATAAAATCAACGGAAGCCCATCCACGAAAAAGAGTAGGGGGGGGAATGCTCGGATAATATGAATGAATATAACGTTCTTTTATCTGCCCCTCATGCACTCCTACGCCAGCCCACCAACAGTCCAACCCACCCCCAAAAAGGCAACGGGAATTAGCTACCTGGCTACCGCGAAAATAAAAAGCTCACACGTCCTTATACTCAAGACAGCCAAGTCGTGCAATCCTTAACTGATGACCTTATAATTCTAGAGCCGAGTCGTGTAAATCCTTTAACAAATGGTAGTCATGTATAAATAAACCTTAGCTGCATTGCAGAGAGAGAGAGAGAGAGAGAGAGAGAGAGAGAGAGAGAGAGAGAGAGAGAGAGAATCAACATGGAAATTAAAATAATAGCTCAATAGGTCTAGTAATTCTCAATGATTACCAGTTAGGGAAGACCGTCCTGAGAGAGAGAGAGAGAGAGAGAGAGAGCGTGTGTGTGTAAGTAAAATCAATAAAAACGTCATAAAGTTGCTTAAAAAAAAAGGGTATGGAAAGAGACGCGCTCAGGTGACAATACACGTCGAACCTTTCACGAAAGGAATACGACCATTTATTCCTCCCTTTGACTGAGTGTATTGGCGATTTTCCCACCGGCGATCGAGCTGAAAAGAACGCGATTTTTCCGGGAAAAGTTTGTATGTGTATTTTTTCTTCTTCTTTAGGTGACGAAGGTAAGGAAAAACTAGCAACCCAAACTGGAGCACAAACTTCAAATGCGAATATTTTTACTTTTATTATCATGAATTTTTAATTCATGCTGAAAATATTATTTACGTCAGACGAATTGATTTCATAATGTCTTTTCAATTCTTCATATGTAGGTGTTTAGGTAAATAGGATCAATTTTCATATTTTTTTTTAAAAAGAATTATTATTATTATTATTATTATTATTATTATTATTATTATTGTGAGGCTGTTCCACACCCCAACGGTGTTCTACAAGAGAACAAGTAAAAATTACAGCCTGATAAACAAAAGTACCCATTGAATACTATAGAATACATTTACAGATCCCACTCGTCATACACTCTACGGGATCTACCACCCACGTTTAACTTACTGCTTTCGACTACGTATATTTCTTACTGTCTTTAGTACGGAACAAATACACTGGACTTAGATCCTCTTTGTTATTATTTTAAACGAAAATATGAGCATTGGAGGTATACTAATAACACCAGCATAGAAGAGAAAAAAAAAGAATCATTAGAATCTGAATATATTAAAAACTCAATTCGGCTCCCTTCATACTTCTATATTAAAACAAATTTATATTTGACGCTGAGACCGAACCCAATACCTCTCGGGTGAGAGATAGTGTCACTAATAACTATAAAGTTCAAGAAATTGGAACTTAAGTACTCGCTCGGCACCTATGAAGTCATCTTTGCATACAGTACACCTTGCATGAAAGCACGTGATAGTTTATGTTCAAATAATACAAACACACATACACACACACACACATATATATATATACATATGTGGTGTGTATAACCTATTATTATACCCTTATTTGATATAAATTTTGCAATTATTCAATCTCATTAAAAAAACATCACTCAACCTCATTGTAAAAGGCCATTATCCAACCTCACTGTAAAGAGCCATTATTCAACCGCGTCTTAAACAACCAATACTCAACCTCATCGTAAGAAGGCCATTACTCAACATCATTTCATTCAGAGTCGAAGGCACATGGCGACCAAACGTACGAATCCCATCGAGTCAAAACTACCAAACTCGACCCAAGAACAACTTGTTTTCATCCTTTCCTGCAACACCAACCCCCTTGACCCTTGCATGTTAAGACTCAAGCCAATGCGCTTTCCTCCCATCTTTTATTATGATGTATTTACATACTCTTATCTTATTACAGCAATCTAGTCTCAGATTTAATACTCGTACAATCTGATGATGGATCATTCACGTGTTGCAGACGACGTTGCGGATATTGTGAAATACCTACGTTTACACGACGCCTTCGTGTCTTCTAAGACGTTTCAAGCAAATATTGCAGGGGCAAGACGGCAAACAGTTATTACGTAAGTTGCTTTGGCTAAATAAGCAACAGCAGAACACGCAGAGACATCTCAGAGTAAGAGAAACAGCAATGATATTGCTACTATTGCCATTACAAGCAGCGACAACGACAATAGAATAAAATAACTAAATAAAATTGCTGTAACTGCACGCCATCATGCTATTGTTGTCTGAATGTATATCGCTGATACAGAATCACTGAAATGAAATAATAAGCAAATAAATAGGCTATAAAAAAAAAGATGAACGCACAGCTGTCACGCAATATACCAAATTATGAACACGAATATCACCTTGTCCCTTTTGGACAACTATTATTATTATTATTATTATTATTATTATTATTATTATTATTATTATTATTATTATTATTATTATTATTATTATTATTATTATTATTATTATTATTATTCAGAAGATGGTCCCTATTCATATGGAACAGGCAAACGGGGGCTATTAACTTAGAAATTCAAGCTTTCCGTGAATATGGAGTTCATCTGAAAGGTGTAACCGAAGGTAATTGAAAATAAAGCAAGAAGAGATGACTTAATAAAAAGAAACTTTAACGAATAAATAAATAAATAGAAAAAAGGAGGATAGTATTAGAGTAGTAATACATTGCATCTTCAATTGACCTTCTGGAGTTCCAATTTTGCACGACATCCTTAACACAGAAGGAGGAAAGGTAAAAACTTATTCCCTTCATTTTCTTGGATCCTGACGAGCACAAGAATGAGTGAAACGACAAAAAGACACAGAGATCAATGCAAACTTCTTGACCTTGACGCTGGACAATTTCCAATGACTACTGCAGGGGACGTCACTAATGGAGTTATGCGTTGTGCAATTAGGTGAGGCATCTCATCCATGCATTGCATTACCTGGCCTGTTATAGGTCAACCGTTGCATCCTCTAGGGTGCTTGGGAAATGAGCGGGGATAAATCCGGTTATAACTGGTTGCTGGGAGGTGAACTCCCGTCTCCAAGCTGATGCATAACTCATTGCTCCGAGAAATGAAGAGAAAGAGCAGCTCTTGACACATCAGTGTAGGCAAACATAATTATGACTTTAGAGTATAGAACTCGGGTAATGAAATAAAATTTGGTATCAGGTAATGAAAAATATTGCAAGAGATGATGACGATAATATGGCATCGGATAATAAAGCATACAGGATCAGCAAATGTTGAATGTGACATCAGATAATGACTAACATGGCAAAGGATAGTGACAATGACTGGATACTGACAATGACTATTGGCAACGGGTAGTGAAGACGAATATGGTATCGGATAATGAAAAAAACAAATTTGACGACCAATTATGGCCATCTCGTAATAAAGGCATACAGGGATCCAGCAAATAATGAAATGACACAGATTAATAATAAAATGGCAGGATAATGACTAACTGGCAGGGATGTGACATGTGGTTGACTATGACAAGGTTGGCAACGGGTAGTGAAGACGAATATGGTATCGGATAATGAGGACGAACGTGACTTTGGAAAATGACAAGTATGGTTCGGATAATGATGGATGATGGCGTTGAATAATGACGACCAACATGGCAACGGATAATGAGGACGAACGTGACACTGGAAAATGGCAAGTATGAATAATGAATATGGCACTGAATAATTTCAACCAATATGGCAACGGATAATGACGACGAACATGGCATCGGATGATGAAAAGTATGGTATCGGATAATGATGACGAATAAGTTATCGGATATGACGATGAACACGCCCAGCATATAATGACGTAGAATATAGAAGACGACGCCAGAGGATGACGCAATCACGAGTCATCATTCGGCAGGAATGCAATCAACACCGCCATCATATCTTGTATGAATAATACATTATGAATAGCTATGAATTCTTCCAAGCAATATCAGCGATGTCCCTCGAGCTAAAGTAAAAGAAGAAAGGGTAGTAATGACTTTAAAACATTTAGAATGGCACTGATAATGAGTAACAGCTAAGCATCGGATATTTAGGGATTCCAAATTAAAATAACCGAAAACCCTTGTGTTTGATATCCGCCTCCAAGAGTTTTAGTCTAAAAAGAGTTGTAGATGAAGACAAAAAAAGTATCCAAATGCCTGAGACGACTTCATAAAATATTTGAGGTTTTTCGACCCAAATCGAGGAATGTTTGAAGTTCTGAAAAAAAAATCTCTCTCGTGTTACAAACAAGATTAAAACAAACTTTTTTGAGTTTTTGAAAGTGTTAGGTAATATAAAACTACAAAAAGTCTTTGAGAAACATTAAAAAACCCTTTAAAATGACATTCAAAACTGTTTTTTTAAGTTTTTGCAAGTATTAGATGATTTTTAAAACTAGGCAAATCTTTGAGCTACATAAAAAAAAAATAAAAAACCTTTGAAAAAATAAGACCGAAAATGTTTTCTGTTGTGATAACAGCAACGTTTCAAGCCTTTTTTTTTTTTTTTTTTTTGTTTTTTTTTTTTTTTTTTTTTTTTTTTTTAAATCTTGGCTTTTCGTCTTTTGTTTCTCGACGAAACGTTTCAACCCCTTTCAGTTCGTCTTATTTGCGGCGATGAACAAAGAAAAACCTGAAGCATTTTCAGCCTTTGTAAAGTATTGCTTCCTTTGACGCGGAATCTCATCGGAAGTGACGGAAAACTTATTGTCCATTTCTGTTGGGCTTTCTCTCGCTTCCCTTGCTTTCTCTCGCTTTCCCTTGCTTTCCCTCTTCTCTTTGCACGTGGAGAAGAGGTAAATAAATGCAGGTTGCCGCGACTCGTAACCCAAAAACGGGAAAGAGGAAGAAAAGCTTAAGAAAATAGCACGAGACAAAAGTCGTCTGTAAGAAATATTTATTTGGGGATAAAAACTGAAAAAAAAATATTACAGGAAAATAAAACGTTGACAGAGAATATTTCTAAAGGAGGAGAAATAAAAAAAAAAATCGTATGTCAGAACAGAAGCACAATACTTTAGCGATTTATATCCATTTCCTTAGAACACACAAGCGGGATAATTATTACAGTTTCAATGAGCATAAATATATATTATAGCCTCATATAATTTTGTCATGCATCATACGAAAAGCGCGTGATTGTTTATGTGCATGTACGAAGGAGACATGTCATCTAACCGTCCCTCGCTGCATTGCAGAGAGAGAGAGAGGAGAGAGAGAGAGAGAGAGAGAGATTCATTGAAGATGAAATAGGAAATGATTAAATAAAGATAAGCACAGAAAAATCGAAGAAATTTATCAGAGAGAGAGAGAGAGAGAGAGAGAGAGAGAGAGAGAGAGAGAGATTCATTGAAGATGAAATAGGAAATGATTAAATAAAGATAAGCACAGAAAAATCGAAGAAATTTATCAGAGAGAGAGAGAGAAGAAGAGAGAGAATAAGAGAGGAGAAGAGAGAGGAGAGATTTTGGAGAGTCACTAAAACATGAAGCAGGAAGGCAGCATATGAAAATCCAAAGTAAAGATATCTGTCAAATTTATCAGAGAGAGAGAGAGAGAGAGAGAGAGAGAGAGAGAGAGAGAAAGAGAGAGAGAGAGAGAGAGAGAGAGAGAACCAACCTCCTCCTTCCTCAATACATCATTTGAATTCCCGGAGCAATGTAGTGGCTGCATGCGGGTCCTTTTTAATTGCGAAGGGAATCACGCACTCACTTCAAGACTTGTTATTTACTTGGCAAACAATCATCTTACGGCCCGATGACCACGTCAACGTTATGAGTTACGGTTGAAGGCCTGCTGCTCTCTCTCTCTCTCTCTCTCTCTCTCTCTCTCTCTCTCTCTCTGAAGGACTGAGATCTTCGACCTGTTCTCTGATATACTAAGATTATGCTCCCGTGTCAAAGTCATGCTTTCTTACAGGTAGAACATAAAAAAAAAAAACTTTACAGTGAAATTTGGTATTATCAAAATAAACGCGACATTAAATAGCTTTTAATTTACAATGACGGCACTATGTTAAACTCTAATTTACAATGACGTCCCTGTGTTAAACTCTAATTTACATGGGACCGCTTATGTTTAAAGTCTAATTTTATAAACTGACGTTCGATGACTGAAATTTTACCAACCCTTAGTCCCTATGTTAAAACTCTAATTTTACAATGACGACTTAACTATGTTTAATTTGATTTACAATGATGCCCCATGTTAAACTCTAATTTACAATGACGTCCCTATGTTAAACTCTAATTTATAATGGTCCCTATGTTAAACTCTAATTTACAATTAAGTCCCTTTGTTAAAATCTAATTTATAATGACATCCCCATGTTAAACCCTAATTTACAATGACGTCCTTGTGTTAAACTCTAATTTACAATAATATCCTTATGTTAAAGTCTAATTTATAATGACGTTCTGATGTTAAACTTGAATTTACAATGACGTCCCTATGTTAAAACTCTAATTTACAATGACGACCCCTATGTTAAATTCTGATTTACAATGACGCCCCTATGTTAAAACTCTAATTTACAATGACGACCCTATGTTAAACTCTAATTTATAATGACGTCCCTATGTTAAACTCTAATTTACAATTAAGTCCCTTTGTTAAACTCTACTTTACAATTGGACTTTTCCTATGATTAAACTCTAATTTAACCAATAGAGTTCCCCCAATGCAAACTCCGGTGTGAGCAACGCTGTAATGGCGTCACACATACGATCACTAACTGACGTCTTTTCTAAATCTGTAGACCAGAAAGTAGCCAAGATATATAGACTATCTACAGCCATTACCAGCGAACTACTGACAGCCAGACAGCTATCACGCGACAATAAAACGGGTAAGTCATGACAGCCATCACCGAATCGCAACTCATGATGTGGCGGAATGGACCCTAATGAGGCGTTTTTTTGCTTTATCTCAACAATAACACCGCGCAGGACTAGATCACGCGACGAAACGGGTTTATTAACGTTCGTCCTCCCTATAAGAGCACGAGTGACGTTTTTCTGTTCCTGTTCAGGAATCTTCGGCTATCCGAGGAAGAAGACTATGTTTCTCCCTGGTTTTGAGTAGTGCTTCGTTCAGTCCTGGAGAATAATGAATCTGTGTTATCAAGTAATGTTTCTCTGTCACAGTACGTGTTTTCTTATCGAGTTCAGATTCCTCCTGAGAGAGAGAGAGAGAGAGAGAGAGAGAGAGAGAGAGAGAGAGAGAGAGAGAGAGAGAGATTATCATCGACACCTAAGAGAGAAACAGTGTCCATACTGAGCATACATATTCTTGCTACATAAACTACTCAAAAGTTACGTTTCTGTCAACAACCCTGGAATTGCATAAAATCAAGAGTACATACTATATCCATATATACACACACATATACATATATGCATGTATGTATGTATACCATATATATACATACACGAGATATATAAATATATATATAATTAATCTATATATATATACACACATAAATAAACTATGACACTTGACCATCAGCCCATCATCTGTAACTTAAAAGGTTCATTTGAATGTGAAAGTGGTTTACCCAAATTTCACTGACCTCTCCACCCACCGGGCCCCTCCCCCTGCCCCACCCCACACCCTTGACCATGAATATTCAGTAAGGCTGAGCAAAGTCTTGTCACCAGATGCTAAAGTGCACAGGGGGTTTTAGGGGTAAGGGGGAGGGGCAAGAAGGAAAAACAAGGGAAGAAGAGGGAAGGGGAAGGCAGGAGGGAAGGGGAAGGTGGAGGGGAAGGGGAGGGGAAGGGGAAAGAAAGGGAGGATGGTCTTTCAAAATAAACTTAACTCCGCGAGTTAGTAATTACGATTATAATAATCATTAGCAGATTGTATAATAAAATCATGTATTTATTATTATTATTATTATTATTATTATTTTGATATTTAAAAACCACACCAAATCCAAACACCATAAATTGGAGAAAAGAAATCCTACGTAACTCATTCCAGGAACAAAAATGAAATCCCCACTTTTCACCTTTCCCGGGAATCCACAAGAAATCCTCTCTCGGATCGCAGCCATTTGGCGAACACTAGAAAAGCTTTAAGGGTGAGAGAGAGAGAGAGAGAGAGAGAGAGAGAGAGAGAGAGAGAGAGAGAGGCGGCATCTGTTATTACATGGATTGCAAAATCCCTGTTGCTTTAGCAAGCTCGCAATTGCTCTTCCTACACACACCCCCACCCCCCAAACATCCGAATTTCTAAACTTGTCCAATCACTCCCTTTCCCTTTACTTACACTCTGCCGATTATTACCACGTCTGGGAATTGGTAGAGCATTTGCATCTCGACACTTTGGGATTGTTTGCCCGCCCCCAACCCCACCCTAACCCAAAACCCGTCCACCAGCACCCCGTAAACACCCTCCCAAGACTCTAGCGAAGGGAAACGTTCTAAATGTTTTTTTTTTTTTGTTTCGTCCGGCTCGGAAATTGGAACGTTTCAAACGTTTCGTTTTCTTTCCAGAGATAGGCAAGACATGAGTTTTTTTTTTTTTTTTTTTTTTTTTTTTTTGTGGGTTAAAGTGTAGATAAACATAGTATTTTGGTCTGCTTTGGTATACCAGTTACAAGGAACGATTCCTTTCTCTTGCATTTATATGTTAATACAAACATACGTATACAAACATACGTGCATGTATGTATTATGTATGGTACTAATACATATATATATATATATATATATATATATATATATATATATATATATATATAGAATATACACGAATATACTCAAATATGTATGTGTACATTTATATATTATATATATATATATATATATATATATATATATATATATAATATAAATATATATATAGATCTATATATATATATATATATATAGATATATATATAATATATATATATGCATGTGTGTATGTGTGTACAATAATACGCAATTTTTTTTATTATCAACATTAGATCATCTAGGAAAAGGAAATATGTGTATAACATAACCTGGCGTCATATTTTCATAAGTCAAATGCGAGAATATGATTTTGCTATGGAAAGATATAAGAACATCATCAACAAGAGTCAGTATAAGCAGTCATAAAAATTCATAATATTGCAATAAAATCCTACACTACGGCATCAATACAATTCTGTCAACTTGGTCAACTCACTCAGTGGAAATTTTGGAGGCTTCGTGATCGCACTGATTGTCAGTCCGTGTCCCTAGGAAGACTTCTTCGAGGACTTCTTTCACGCCCTACTCTCATCCTAGGACGTCGTCGAGAGCAGAGGGGGTTGCAGGCAGGATGTTGCGAATTCTCGGATGAAGGCTGCTGGATTTCCTGGCGTAGCCTCAAAACAACAACAACAACAACAAGTCTCAGAGAATCGGCCAATCATAAACTGTGTGATTTGTATTCAACCACAAGCGAGCGAGACACGTTTTAGGGGAAGACTTTTTTTTTTTTTTTTTTTACTTTTTTTAACAGCTAGAGTCGTCACGCTCTCTATCTCTTTTTTTACTCTCTTTCAACTAGAGTGCTTGCTTGAGTCCGTGAGCTGCCATCTTGCAAAAAGTATCGTTTAGAAAATAAAAAAAATAATCTCTTTCTATTTCGCAAGTGGCAACGATCTCTGCGTGTTTGTCGAGTGCCCGCCCGAACACCCCTCATTCCTCTGTTTTATTGTTGTATGTATTTGTATTTTTTTCTTCTTCTTGGTACGCAACTGTCGGACATAATTTTCTCGCTTGAAACCGATCAATGATTTGTCTGACCTAACCTAGGCACTGTTTGGACCTTCCCTCGTCCCCTTACCCTTCTTCCCACAGGTGAGCGAACAGGTGATGATGAACATACCCGTCATGATGAGGATGGCCATTATGGTCTCTCTCAGGTGACAAGCCGCCCACAGGATATACCATAACGTCCCCGGGATCTCCTCGACCTGCGCGCGAGCCCACAGGATCGGCACGAGTTTATGGGCGTGGAGCATTCCCTCCGGAGGGCGGACACCGACCTGGACGGCGAGGGAGGCGTTGATGGGGACACCTAAAATCGGATGGTAATAGATGAACGATCCGTGACGGGACTCGTTGGCGTCCAGACCGTCCACTCCTACCAGGATGTTGTTGGCGTTTGTGGTGGGAGGGGCGTCCTTCGGCTTGCCCTGATCGAGGGACGGCACCTTGGCTGACGAACTCGTGGATGGCAGAGTCTCCGAGGGGGGAGCGTGCGTTTTGTTAACGTGTTTGATGCGACTGGTGAGAGAGAGGAAATGCGGAGCTGATAGCCAGAAAGGGTAGTGCTCCAGGTGACGGCCCATGAGCAGCAACCTACCGATTGTCTCCAGCAGAAAAGGCTCGAGGTCGACCACGCCCAGGACCTCGTCGAAGCCGTTCCTGTGCGAGTCGCCGTCGAGGAAGGTCTGGTGCTTCGAATGGCGGTGGTGCTTCTTTCGCTCGTTGTTCTTGTGCCTCTGGATGTGGGGGTTGGAGGTGGGGTCCAGCTCCTCCCCATCCTTGACCCTCGAGTAGCTCAAGGACGGGTACAGCTCGGGCTTCCCGTGAGGCTCCTCCTTGTCCTTGTCGTTGCCCAAAATGAATTGGTAGCCCGGGAGGCCGAGCATGTTCACCTGATGCCTGTACTTCAGCGTCAGATTCCTCCTGATGAACGGCACTGGGAGTAATACGGTCTTTTTCGTATCGAGAGGAAGAGGGAGGAATATTTTGCTTGATATTTCTTCGAGAGACTTCCACGACGCCTTCACTAGCGTGGGTTCCTCCGTCGACCTCCGTATTCTTTCGAGGGCAGCTATGAGTGTGCTCTGGTTGTTGTAAGGCAACGTCGTGCCCGATTCCGACTGCCTGTATAAGGTAGCTGTCGTGGACTGGGCAGGCGAAGTGGGTGGGGGGCTCCTCGACACCTGGGTGACCTGGGTGGGCCTCTCCGTCGGTTCCCTGATGTCCTTCGGCAAGGTGCCGTTCGAACTCGCCGCCGCCGTAGGGGACCTCTTGATCCTCGACTTCTCAATCTGTGCCTGAATACTCGAGAGGAAGGTGGTGTCGACCTTGAACTTCTTGAGGTTGTCGATGATCATGGTGAGAAGCGCCTTGGGCGTGGTCTTGTGGTGGTCGTGCATGTGGAACCCGAAGTAGGGCAGTTCGTTGCTCAGGATGATCATCTTCATCAGGTCGTACACCTGGAAGGGCGTGGACAGCGTCATCCTCGACCTCTCGGGGACGTAGTCTATCTGGAGGCCCGACGTCCTCCTGAAGGAGATCCTAAAGAAGAGCGGACCCTTCTCGTGCACTATCACTCGCGAACTCGGCTTCTCGCTGTTCTCGTCAATGCTAAAAAAGTTGATTTGGACGGATAATTTCAAACCCTCTAATATGAATAGAAATCTAGGATCGGCGTTATTGATGGCCTCTTGGAATTGCGTGAGATTCGAAACGGCTTTTTTAGTGTTGTTCGGTCCGTACCTGGGGTACGGCTCCCCGTATAAGGCGTCCGTGTTGGTCATCCTGAAGAAGATGCTGTTGTACGACACGAATTCGTCCCCGAAGTTCATATAACTAGTCCTGAGCCACGACCAACAGTCCTGCAAGAGGTCGTCCACGCCGTGCTTAACGCCGTGGTCGTACGTCACACCTAACAGGATAAAGGAGAGGCCTAAGAGGACCCCCAGTGTCCTTGGCACCGACACTTCGCACGACCTCAGGGTTTCCTCTGACCCATCTGAGCTGACGGAGGTTTTTCGGATGGCGATCTTCGGGATATATCTGCGGATGGCACTGAGCGCCTTCGGTTCGGACTTGACCCCCCCACACGTGACCGTCTGCTCCTTCGAGGGCCTCTTTTTTAACAGCTGAATGATTCGGAGTTTCCTTTCCGGGTGCACTTTCGAGCAGGCATCCACCTGGTCTATGGAAGGCGAGCGAGTTCTCCCGTAGCGGGTCAGCGACCTCAACCAGGTGGATAACTTGTAACTCACCGACATCCTGCTGACGGGGGATTCGCGTATGCTGTGCGTGTCGTAGGGTTTATTCATAAATTCACAGCCTTTCTTGTTACAGACACACACGCACTTCACCGAGGGCCCGTGCAAGGGCGCGCTCACCACCGCGCTCTCCGACTCGCTCCGGATCTCGTGGATGGCGTCGATGCTCTCCTGTTTGCTGTCGCTGTCTGCGTCCCCCTCGCTGCTGTTGCTGTTACTGCTACTACTGCTACTGCTGCTACTGCCGCTGCCAGTACTCCCGCTGCTTCTACTGCTGGCCCCCTTCGTCCACTGGGTCTCGACGAACTCCGTGTAGCTTCCGTCCATTTCGCACTCCTCGGAGAACTCCGACGACGGGAGGCCGTTGGGTCGGCCTCCGGAATTGGGAGACGAGGACGACACCACCACGATCTTGTTGCCGAGGGTGGGGGTGTGATCGAGGGGGCAACACTCGATGAACTCCGAGGTGTCATCCAGGCGCGTTTCGATATCGAAGGGCCGATGGAAATCGATCAGTTCCAGCGGGATTTGCTGCTGGTGGTGGTAGTGGCGGGGGGGCTCGTCCTCCGAGGACAGGGGGAGGGTCGGGTGGGAGGAGTAAGTGGAATCCATCGTGGACGAAATGATGATGTTGACAGTGACGATAATGATTATGATGATGATGATGATGATGAGGAGCGCCCAATTCCTTCGTCACGCTTTGCACGCTGGTCTACTCACGTCACGTCCGATGATTCCAGTATTTTTTTCTTAAAGTGCTCCATCTATTTCTTAAGCATCTCATTCGCTCTGAGTTGAAATGAGGTAGAATTGACCGATATATCTTCAACAAGTATATAAAGTTGATAACAATATCTCTTTATATATATTTATATATATCTCTATATTAATTTTAAAATGGCTCTATTCACAGAATCCACTTGAAGACATTCTAGCCCCGGGTGGAATCGGAAAGGAAAACAAACTCGAAAAAATACAAGCTAATCCTTTTTGGCATCGTGACAACGAAAGATAAACATTGAACGGACAGAGATGAAAGACATTCTCGCACTAATTAAAATGTCCTCATTAATTTGTCCATTCAAGAGAGAGACATTCTGTCTCCTTGTATCTCTCATGACAGCATGATCGAGTCCTTTCTACACTTCCCATTTCAACGGGAAAGAGAGACTGTGTCCCAAATCGAATATGCGCTCTTGAAAAGGTCACGAATACTGTTACGAATGCAACACCCGGTTTTTATGGTGAGCGACGAAACGCGTCACGTGAGACATCCTTAAACTTCATTCACTAAAATTCCTTTTTGGCAAATAATTACTGTCAAGTGATTCCATTCACCAATTCTCACGAGCACCCCGACTTTTTCCTCGGTCGATTTCTCACAAGCTAAATCATTTATTCCTCCTCGGCTTTTAAGATCGACGTATACAAGCGTTCAAGTTTTTTTTTTTTTATCTCGACTTTAGTGAAATCAAACGAGATCAAAGCGGGCCCCAGGCAAAAGACATTTTAAAAAGCATGTGGAAAGAGAGCAATTTTATACAAGCACTGTTGACTTTTCCTCATAGGACAGAGGGATGGCAGTTTCCACATCGCGTCAATTATTCATTAGAAAGTGTTTGAATACATTTCAGAGGCTTACGTCCATTAATTCTGCCCTTCTCTTTCTCTCTCTCTCTAGCTCACTCTCTTGTCTGACATCATCACTCAACCTGGGTGCATATTCTCTCTCTCTCTCTCCCACCCGTCTCTCGCTCTCTCTCACTCTTTCTCTCTCTCGTGCGAGCACACACACACAACACTCTCTCGTCCGTTTGCAACTATCTATCGAACATCGATTCCAACCTGTTCGGATGCTTGCTTTGTTTGTAATTTATTTTTTTCAGTGTTCGTATGTCATCCCCAGCGTGAACCAGCTGGCCAAATCAATCATCACATCTTCCGCAGCAGGGTGAAATCCGTCAGGAGGTGTCAGTGAGGTATTCCTGCTGGCGGTGCTGCTGCTGCTGCTGCTGTGAGAGGGGAATGAACCAGTTCTCTCCCAAAAAGCTTGCGAGGGAAGGAGCGATTTATCAATAAGTATGAAATTCTTCCCCTCCGATCCAAAAATCACTTTCGCTCATCACTTGTTTGACTGATATGCGGGGGAGGTTTATGTCTATCTCACGGTATACTCGTTTCGTTTCGAAGAACAACAATAACGCAACAACGCATCACTTGCAGTCAGTAGATTTCCGACGCAACAACACCACTGCTGACATACGGTGCACACCTCTTCCGCACTTCAAAAAAACGCCCGACGAAATTGCACAGGTACGAGGCGGAATGGGCTCTCTCTCTCTCTCTTCCCCAAACACACACACACACACAAACACGTTGATGACAGATCGTTTCCCGGAGGTGCTAACAGGTCCGGCGGCAGAGGAGCACCTGCAGAGCTCTAGAGGGTCGTCTTAAAAAAAGGGGGAAAAAAAAAAACTGTTAATAAAGAGAAGCATCAATAAACGTCCCGGGGAAATGGCGTGAGATGGAAAAA
>NC_061093.1:57125852-57133352 GCF_015104395.2 Macrobrachium nipponense | reverse complement strand
GCCAGTCATCTATACATTTTCTTAATTCAGAATGCTCCTCTTGTCCTTGAATATTTTCTATAATCAAATGACCCTTCGTACTCATGATGCAAAATGCAGTAATTACTAATACTGGGTGTAAGTATTTTTGAGATGAGGACCCACCAGTGATCTACTACTTCACTTCTAAGAAATCGCTCTGCATCAAAAAAGAACCCAAAACAATTCTCATGTACATAAATAGAGTATGTATATATATATATATAGTATATATATATATATATATATATATATATATATATATACATATATATCTTAATATTATATTATAATTTTGCAACCTTGATATCTAGTCAAATGGAAAGCCACAAAGTTATTCTTCATTGCTATAATCAATTCCTTATCTCAAACCAATCTCATTCATGTCACACGTCCATAAAAACAGAAACATTCGCCTTTTACTTCTCGAAATTTCCTCCCGTCAAAAGGTAAATACAGCAGTATCCTTCAACCCTTACAAGGTTATAACAGCAGTATCCTTAAAACTCAGCAGTATCCTTAAAACTCCTACAGGAACCAATCCAGGAAGGAAGAGATGGATCTATAAAATTCGCTTTAGTTCTCCTACAGCCTTTTGAAATAGGTAAATGCGTCGACGTCAACCGTCGACGCTCGGGTTATTATAGGCATCGTCGAGTGATATATGTCTATATATTGCAAATGGGGACACTTGATCGGCGGGAGGGGAGGGAAGGGGAGGGAAGGGGTAGAAGCCACCACGGACACTAATACGATGTTTTAGGTTTTGTTCAGAGAGGAAAGAGACGGGTAGGAGGAGGAGGAGGAGGAGGAGGAGGGAGGAGGAGGAGGAAGAGGAGGAGGAGGAGGAAGGGCGAAGGGGTACGGGTGGTCCTCGCCAAATTTACGACGTATTTCTCGCGGAATCGTAACCGGAGACCGAATAAAATAATCTCCATGTCGGCTGTCACAAAGGGGAGAGAGAGAGAGAGAGAGAGAGAGAGAGAGAGAGAGAGAGATAATCGCCTTGTGAGATATGTGTTTTGGTCCTAGAGCCTTCGTTCCTAAAGAGGGTCAAGAGAAGAGGTGTATTTCCCTCCCGAAGAGTGACGTATAAAGATGGCCCGCCCCCGGGTCTCCTACGGTTTTCGGCAAGATGATGATTTCTCGTCTCCGATAACCTTTCCTGCGGTACCCTTCTTCCCCCCACCCCAGTCCACCACCCCCAACCCCCACCCTCTTTCTGGATCACCATGTTTTTCCTCCTCCTCCCCAATCTATTGTCTTTACGGAGAGAGAGAGAGAGAGAGAGAGAGAGAGAGAGAGAGAGAGAGAGAGAGATTCCCTTGGAATTTGTATCGGATATCATCATTCATAGAGAGAGAGAGAGAGAGAGAGAGAGAGAGAGGGTAAGTATATTATATAAATATGAGCTCTCCCAGCAGTGTTGCCATAAGAAAAAAACATCAAAATCCTTATTTCTGATGAGAGAGATATTGACGGAGCCCCATTCATCGACGCAATTTTTAATTCCGAAGAGATGAATTACGGAAATCACACCACATCATTCAATCGGCTCGTGTGCGCGCGCGCCCAGATACACCCCTAATCTCGTCCCAATCAAATCACCAACTAAAAAAAAAAAAATCCCGATAAAATATTTATATACGCGTTTCCGTTTCCCGTATTCAGACCGATGGATCAATCGATGGTTAAAATGAAACCGTATTATTTTCAAATATAACATTTCGTCGTTTCATTTTCTCTGTTCGTTCAGACGCGGAGCCGTTTTACCTATAATGAGAATGGGAATGGGAATGGGAATAGGAATATGATTGCGTTAGATAAATGTACGCGCGGATACGTCGATATTTGGCGCTCTGATGAATGTGTAAGTGGTATAAAGGATTGGATGTGGGTGCCTAAATGTCACCCATTCTCTTCCCTGCGACCGTAAATCTCTCTCTCTCTCTCTTTCTCTCTTTCTGCATACACGTACCACACACCACACACCACACACCACAACTCCGCTCTGCTTCTACCTCTCTCTCTCTCTCTCTTTTGCACACATTCTTCTGCCTCTCACACACACACATTCTCTCTCTCTCTCACACACACACACCTCCTCTCTCTTCTCTTCTCTCCTCTCTCTCTCTCGCACTCTCTCTCTCTATCTTTTGCATAACACGCACACACACACACAATTACTCTCACACTCACTCTCTCTCTCTCTCTCTCTCTCTCTCCTCTCTCTCTCAACAAACATGTGTACTCCAAAGTTTTGGAATCCGGGCTATAGTGTAACGCCCAGCCCCAAGAGGAGGAGGAGGTTCTGCCACGAACAGCTACTTCGATTCCTTTATCACTACTACACCGTTGGTCTCTGGGGAATACGCCCATCCCTTTCTCACCCATAGATGAGATGGGCGGAAAGATTGGAATTGGGGCATCAATGGACGGGCCGAAGCGTAGAGGCGATTTGTGGCTTCCTTGCGGTTAGGATAAATTCGGGAGATAGTAAGAGGAGGAGGTTGACGAGGAGAGGTATTAAGGAAGAAGGTATAAGCAAGGAGATAGAGGCGCGTGTAAAAGAGAGGAAGTTGGAGGAGGGTGATGGAGAAGAAGGGTTAAGGAAGAAGAAGAAGAGGAGGAGGAGGAGGAGGAGGAGGCCCGCATAAGGAAATGGAAGATGAGGTGGCTGATGAGTAAGATGTGTAAGGAAGAAGGTATGAGGAAGCAAGTACAAGGAGGAGAGCACAAGGAAGAAAGCATAAGAAGGTATAAGGAACAACGTGTTAGGAAGAATGTGTTAGGAAGAAAGCATAACGAAGAAAGTACAAGGAAGAAAGTGTAAGGAAGAACGTATAAGGAAGAATGTGTAAGGAAGAAAGCATAACGAAGAAAGAACAAGGAAGAAAATGTAAGGAAGAAGGTATAAGGAATAAGGTATAAGGAAGAAGGTTTCAGGAAGAAAGTACAAGGAAGAAAATTTAAGGAAGAAAGTATAAAGAAGAAAGTACAAGGAAGACAGTTGGTGGAAGAAAGCACAAGGAGGAAAGTATAAGGAAGAAAGTATATGAAAGAAAGCATCAGGAATAAAGCACAAGGAAGAAGTATAAAGAAGAAAGTATAAGGAAGGCCCATATAAAAGATAGGAAGTTGAACTTAGACGAGGAAGCAAGTATAACGAAGAAGGAACAGTAACCTGGTGAAGCACAAATGGATAAAGATAGAAGAGAAAGATGAAGAAGATATGTAACTGAGGAGGAAGCGAGAAGGAAGGGATAATGAGGAAACTGGAAGAATGGATAAAGGAGAGAGAAGGCTAAGGAGATAAAAAAAACTAAGAATACTTTTAAGAGTTATTAATAGCACCCATGATATATTTGAAAAGGCGGGAAGAGAGAGGCATTAAAAACAAACGAGAATAAAAGTAGTAATAAAAAAACATGCGCAGAAATTATAGAAATAAACAAATACCTATACGACGGATCATAAAAAAAATGAAATATCTCCTCGATAAAAACTATTACCAACAAAAGAGAATAAAAGTAATTAATAAAAAACATACGCAGAAATGACAAAAATAAATAAATACCTATAAGACGGAAAATCAAAACGAAAAAACTTGAAATATCTCTTCGATAAAAACTGTTATCAACATCATTGGCGCACGGAGCCATGACGACAAAAAATGGCATCTCTCATCACTGTCAGATGCAATAAACTCATTCAAAGGACGAAAAAAAAATGTATGGGGCGGAATAAAGGCCTAAATGTAGGAAGAGATAAATGAATGAAACCGTTGGCGATAAACATAACAATAAACAGATAAAAATGAGAATAAAAAAGTTTGGAGAATATATTTTTCTTCCTCAAGGATGAAGACGTTATAAGGGAATCCTCATTTGAGGAGAAAATAGATGTCTCTCCATCTTCCCCCCCCCCCCCACCCCCCCCCCCCCCCCCCCCCCCCCCCCCCATGGAGTAAGAGGGAGAAGTGGTGGAGGAGAGTGGAAGGGAGGGGAAGGGGAGGAGATGGAAGGGGAGGAGAGGAGAGAAGAGGAGAGGGGAGGGGAAGGGGAAGATAAGAGAGGGGATGGGAAGGGGTTAAAAAAGGAATTTTAGAAAAGGGAGGGGGAGGAAAACAGGTGGAAAGGGCGGGAAGGAGGGGGAGGGGAAGGGGAGGGCGGGAGAAGATGGGTAGGGGGAAGGAGGGGAGGGAGGAGAAGGGACTGAAAAGAAACTACAGAAAGTAAGAGGAAAGTAAGGGGAAGGGGTTGGGGAGGAGAAGAGAGGAAGATGGGAAGGGTAGGGGGAAAAGGGTAGGGGGAATGGGAAGGGGAAGGGGTAGGGTAGGGGGAAGCGGAGGGGTGTCTAAAAAGGCCCCACAGAAAAGGGGGCAGGGAAGGAAACCTATGGTATTGATGCCCTCACGACGGAGGAAACATTTAACTGATGAGGTTGTCACCTAAGGACATGGAAAAAAATAAACAAATAAATAAAAAAAGGGGGGAGAGACAGGTCCTCCTTCAAGTGGTAACAAGGAATTGGAGGAAGAAGAAAAAAATGAGAGGAAAGGACGGTGAAACGAGAGAGAGAGAGAGAGAGAGAGAGAGAGAGAGAGAGAGAGAGAGAGAGAGTTTATAATGAATCTTTTACAAGAGATGGTTTATGATCATTTTCTTATTATTATTACTTTATTGATAAAAACTAAATATTTATAACATTCATATTTCATGCGTAACTACGAAAGGATCTGGGAAACGCAATTTAAATGAAGAAAAAGTAGTATATATACGTATAGTATTTACACACACACATATATAAGTAACCACTTTAAATTCATTATGATACCAGCCCGAGATTCCACATACATACATACACACACACACGCACACACACCGCAGCACTATCAGAAGCCTGGGCATATGATTTAAGTTGGCTATCAAAGTGTTTTACGGCATCATATTGCCAACCAAGCATTTCTGAGAGACCGTTATGTTTATACTAGCAACGCGAAGGTGGGGGGGGGAAAATTCCAGGAAATTTAACCCAGAACGTGAAAACGACTTCGAAAATCTTGATACTTTTTTTTTCGATCAAGCTGTCTGCAATAAATCATTTAGCGAGATTCCTTCTTCAAGATATGACAAGAAGAGAGTTCAATGTAAGGACTTTTTTTTTATACAGAATCCATATCAATAAACCGGAGATTTCATGTCCAGCTGCGGTGTCACAGTATCCAAGAATCTGCCACTGGGTCGTCTTGTGGATTCAGACTCCAATAATTGGGAAACGCCACTTCACAGAAATCCGGAAGGGTGCAAAGAAAACGGCATCAGCAAATTGGTAGAAAACGAAAGAGGGGACCGGTCGAAACAGCAAACTATTATATGACCTTGTAAGAAGTATATTCAACAACGTTTTTGTTGTGGTATCAGGGTAGATTTCATTCCGTATAAGAGGGAAGCACTCTCTAAAAGAAACAACAATCATGAACAACTAAGTACCACGAGGAACAACATTTATGTGGATGTATCAAGGTTCGTTGAATGCTGTATAAGAATGAAATGCTAGGTCCCTCAAGAATAATTAAAAGTATTTCTGAAAAAAATTAACAATTATGGTAAGAGCACATTTTTTTTATTGCAATAGGTACATGCCATTTTCAGGTACCTTGCAATGTCGGTCAGAGGAAGGCTTGAATTCTACACAAAGTGGAAGTGTCAATTTTAATTTAGAGAGAGAGAGAGAGAGAGAGAGAGAGAGAGAGAGAGAGAGAGAGAGAGAGAGAGAGAGAGAGAGAGAATATTCATAAAGATATTTCCATAAAAAGGTAGGCCAATTTATTGCCAATACAGTTCAGCTTTATCAAAGATGACGTTCCCCTCGACTAAAAAGATAAGTTTTTCAATAATAACAATATACAAGAGAGAGAGAGAGAGAGAGAGAGAGAGAGAGACCCATGACAATATTTGTAAAAGAAAAGTCTAATTTATCACTAAAAGAGTCCAGATTTTGTCATATGAAAGATTGTTTCTCTCAACTGGAAAAATGAGTCTTTCAACAACAATAATATGTAAGAGAGAGAGAGAGAGAGAGAGAGAGAGAGAGAGAGAGAGAGAATAATATAAGATTACCATCACCACCTCTATCATTGCTAGAGGCCCAATCTAGCAGCTACTATCGGAAAATCTTAAAACAATACGACTCTGTGAGTGGACCTCTATTTCATTACGAGTCCAACTCGATTCTCCCCCTCCCACAACCCCTAATTTGACGGGTGGGGGATGGGAAAGGGGAGAGGGGGGGGGGTGAGTCCCATCACATCCCTCAAGGCCAGTCACCAATACTTTTCGAGCCTGTCTCCTCGAAACAAAAAGAAGAAGAAGAAGAAGAAGAAGAAGAAGAAATTGACACCACTGATGACCGTGAAATGGGCACATCACCCTCGGAGAATGAAGTTTCCGGGGGTTTGCAAAGAATCTGGGGTGAAGGGGGAGAGGGTAGGGTAGAGGATGGGGGAGGGGGAAAGGGGAAGGGGGAATTTGCTCTGAAGAGAATTGATTTAAAAAGCGTCCGGCTGACGTTTTGTTGAATAGCTAATTAAAGGAATTAATGGGTCTCGATTTGAAAAGGCCCCTCTAATTGCATTACGGCCAGACAAGTCGTACGAGAGATCGCTAATTAAGCAAAATCGGGTGAATGTTGAATTTACTGCGCGATTGGCGATCATAAGCATTATCTGTTTCCTGTGGCAAATGATCTATGTTTATTAATGGATGGTAATGAACGCTGTATATGACCTCTCTCTCTCTCTTCAGCCTGGGAAAATTGAAAAGCTATTATTTTCATTCCTGTTAAGTGTTACTGTCGATTAGCATAATAATCCATAAGCCAGCACAATACAGGCATATATTTCTTACACTCCACAATGCCTAAAATAATCTAAGCAGTGAACTATGTACCAGAGTCAACTGTGGAGGGTACCAGCCAGAGTAGAGGAGGGCAAGGGATTCAGAAACTTCATCCCAAATCATTTCCAGCGCCTTAGATCATATCAAACAGTCAAGTAATCATCACATATGATTAGCGGAGAAAAGAACCTCCTATACAGTCATAAACTGCTAATTCAATGAGGGCTGTAATCTATACCAGACGTAGTCAACATAAAATTATATAAAACCCGTCAAAATTACAAATAGTCAGTTTTTTGGACAACCCCCCCCCCTCCTCCAAGATGACGTCTCGTCTTTTCTATGAAGTTGACTCACAAAAACATTATCCAAAATAAAATAAATAAACGAATAAAAGATTTATTTGGCTAGTGTGAATCTTAAGAGTTAGATTTCCTGACTTGAAAAGAAGAAATTGATAAATCCAATAAGCATAAATAAAAAGGTTAACTAATAAATATTCTTTACTATTATCATCTTAGACTTTTTCCCTTACGTAGAGCACTTGGGAAGACAGCTGATTTATTTACATGGTAATGAATCT
>NC_061093.1:57113352-57115852 GCF_015104395.2 Macrobrachium nipponense | reverse complement strand
AAATTTTCATTACTTAACATAAAATACGTTTACATAAAAATTCACTAAACCTATATAAAAAAAAAAGGTCGAATCAACAAATGAAAACAGAAAAACCAGAAACGAAAAAAAAAAATTATTTCTTCCTCGACAAACTGTGCCGAAGCCAAATCAATCGCCCATTTTCGACGATAAACTTTCACCCCAGAGGTCCTTCTTCCTCGACGAAAAAACTTAATAAGGCCAAAAGGGCCTTCCCTGACAGGGGAAGTATTGAAAAAGTTTGGGCGCCGAGAGCAACTTGACGTTGTCCCACGGGACTCTCCTGCCCTCAGGTTATCGAAAGCAGACCCCATCCGCGGAGCTGATACGAAGAATACCAAAGTGTCCAGTGACAAGAAGACAAGAAACCGTAGCAGGAACGATCACCCCATTCGTAAACAAAAACAATGAGCGGTAATCTAAATCTTTAATTAATCAATACAAATGAGAGACGTGTAAATGAGTGTTAGAACAACGAATCTATGAAAAGAATGAAAACAGGTTTAGTCTTCAGTTTGCATTGAAATCATCGACACTGAAGTGACACAATATCCCTTAACCGAGTCTGAAAATCGTCCTCAATTCACTAGCGTTCTTTTAATTGAATAAACCGATGAAAACATTGAAAACTACTGGGCAAGAATGGAATATGGAAAAGTTACGATGAATCATGGATGTGCAGTTGGCAACATAGTATCAGAACAAAGTTAAATGTATAAATAGACAGAACTATGTATAAATGTAAGGGTAACTTACAGACGAAAGATACAATAGTAATGTCTTTTGCTGTAACTCCACAAGAGAGTAAAAAGAATAATTCTACAATTAAGAAATTCCATAGAGCATTGAATGAATAAGAATGGACTTTAAAATGGTACAACACAAAATTTAAATTTAAATTTTATTTTCTCAGAGCTAAACGAAGAATTTTAGTTAATTATATTCGTTCTCTCAAGACACAAAATCGAGGATTTCTCCGGCAATTAAATTCCCAAATTTTGGTCAGTTAAATTCGGGTTCTCAAACAATCAAGTTTAACTTGAACGAAATCAGATTCAAAACTCTTAGAAACGAAGTTTAAACTTCCAGGACTTTTAACTTCAAACTTGGGAAATAAAATTTTAACTTGCTTGACCTTCGAGCTCTCTCAAAATCAGACCTTAACTTTTTGGGAGTTGGATGACACCACACGAAAACTAAATTCAAAACTGTTGAGCATTAAATTGAGACTTCTTTGAAATCGGCTAAATCCATAAGACATCGAGTGAAAAACGCAATCAAGTTTCTGTCTGGTGGTGGCCTCATTCACGGCTCATAACTCTCTTAGCCGAGGTCCATGAAACTCAGCCACGGTCCGGTAGTGGCCTATGTTGTCGATATCTAAAACGCTGCCAGAAGTACGATTATAGATAACTTTAACCCTAAATAAAATAAAAACTACTGAGGCTAGAGGGCTGTAATTTGGAATGTTTGATGATTGGAGGGCGGGTGATGGACATTCCAATTTGCAGCCCTCTAGCTTTAGTAGCTTTTAAAATATGAGGGCGGACGGACAGACAAAGCCGGCACAATAGTTTCGTTTCGCAGGAAACTAAAAGAATTCGTGAAAACCGTCAAATGTAAAATTAAAATAAGGATAAAAACTAATTATTGGATATAAACAATAAAGAAATCATACGTTAGAAAACAAATAAATATAAATGAAGCAGCCTTGCATCTGGAGCAATACGGAAATATAAAGAGAGAGAGAGAGAGAGATGAGGAAGAGGAGAAGAGGAGGAGAGAGAGAGGAAAGAGATTTTTTTTGAGTGTTGATTCATAATAAAGAGCCTCGCTTTCGAGTGAGAGAAAAGACGCCCTCTGCAAATTACTCTTCAGGAACGCGACCCCGAACCAAAAGCAGAGATGAAATAAACAAGAGAAAAGCAAAATAAGAAAAACAAATTGTAAACTGGGGGAAAGCAAAATTGAAAAAAAGGGTGGGATGTAACAAAGGGAGAAGAATGGAAGTGGGGGAAACTAGAATGAAAAAGGGAAAGGAACATCACGAAGCGTAAATGAAAAAGAATGGGGTAGCAGACAATATGGATTCTGAGGAGTGACAGGTTCTTTTCATCCGAAACTGGGGAGCAGGGGGTTGGGGGGAGGGGGCCAGACGAGGCATCTTTTGGACACGACTAGACAACCGCAAATATTCATAACGACAGACATTCAATTTGGTTAAAATCGGTCCAATGTTTGCGATCTGCAGTTTACTGGAAAATAAACACGAGATGAAATGACCCAAAGAACAGGTATAACACCACATACGCCACAAGGGGAGATTAAATTAACAAGCTTTAGAGAGAGAGAGAGAGAGAGAGAGAGAGAGAGAGAGAGAGAGAGAGAGAGAGAGAGAGAGAGAGAGAGAGAGAAATGGTTATTATTTATTATTATTATTATTATTGTATTCAGTAGACGAAACCTTTTCATATGGAAG
>NC_061093.1:57105852-57108352 GCF_015104395.2 Macrobrachium nipponense | reverse complement strand
GTTTGATAGAAAAAAATAATTGTTTATTTATAATCTCAATAAAAACAAGATAAAACTATCATCCTTTTAGTTCTTCGTTCGATAAAAAAAATAGTTTACTTATAATCTCAATAAACAAGCGATAAAACTAATATCCTTTTACAGTAATGTAATTTTTTGTTATCAATATCACTCCCAGTTCAGTCATAACTGGTATTTTATATCAATATTTTTCGTTATTCATAGCTAATTTTTTTTTATTAAACACAAGGTAAACAGTGCTATTCTTTAAAGTAATTTATGTTCAATTATCAACATTTTCATTCCATATTACGATACCTAACTGGTTTCCAGATATAAATGTTTATGGCTATTCATAAAAGTTAATTTCTTAACAAACACAAATAAACGGAAATACTCTTTCACAGTAATCAGATTTTCAGTTATTAATTTTGTCACTCGGCATTTGAAACGAATAATTTCCATAACATAAAAATGTGAAATTCAAGTCCATAGACTCTCTCGCAATTAAACGTACAGTTAAAACAAGTGAACGCTTAATTAAACAGAATTTAGATCATATACGTAAGCAGTACGTGAATGAAAATATAGTATATATGCATTTACAGATATTACTATATATGGAAACTCCTTGTAATTTTATTTATTTATTAATCTTTTTAGTTCCCCCCATTCAATCTTATTACAGGGTCAGCTGTAGTAGGAGCTAAATGAATGAATTGTTAAAATATAAATAGATAAATAAATAAATGAATAAATAAATAAAAATGTCCCAAAGCGAGCCAGGACGAAACCAAATGTGACAATCGTATATCAACTGTCATCATAAGACCAAAGGGCTTAAAGTGAGAAGCCGTTTATTAAAGCCGTTATGCCTACTGAACACCACACAGTACCGGTTCACGGGAGATGACCATTTGATGGAAAAAGGTGAGGGCGTAGGAGGGCGGAAAGGTAGTTGAAGGGGGGAGGGGAGTGGTGGGGAGAGATTTAGAGAGAGAGAGAGAGAGAGAGAGAGAGAGAGGGTGGGTGGGGCCAGTCTCGCGAAAAATCCCTACATCGCCTTCCGCAGGTCTAGAGGCGAGAACGACACGGTAGACGAGATCACCTTTAGGCGAGAGGAGGAGGAGGGAGGAGGAGGGGAGGGAGAGAGAGAATGAGAATGGAGGTATTAATCTTAAGACTACCATCGTTAACTTAAAACAAGTTTCACAGACAACATCCAACTAAACAATAAAATTCATAGGAAACATTATTGATGAAACAATGTACTAAAACTCGCTCAGAATAAATGGAGGAACTGTCAGTAAACCGTAATTCCGTAAATTCTTGAAGAAGGCTCATCAGTACCACGTCGAACCACCCGACCCCAGCCACTACGCCACCACTGAGGACTATCTAGAAGCTATCTTAAAGCCAATCCCAGAAGCTCCCAGGTATCAGTCACTCTCAACGTGACTTATCAAATCAAACCTGTCTTCTCAAATATAGTGACTTTATAGACATATATACACACTATAGTCATATAGTATGTAGTATATATATATATATATATATATATATATATATATCTATATATATATATGGTATACCTGAGTATATGTAAGTATACGTTTACTTATGCACACACAACGTATATATAAACGTACATATGTATACACATAAGTATGGATACATTATATATATATATATATATATATATATATATACTAAATATAGATATCATATATATATATATATATATATATATATATATAAGAATATAGTATGTATGTTTATAAAGACGATTCACTGAAACAAGAGAGAGAGAGAGAGAAGGGGGGGGGGGGGGAGCGTCTTGATGGAAAGAACCGTTGTGTGAATTACTAATGAGTAACAGAGTAGGACGGTGGTGGGGGGGGGGTTGCTATTCTGAGCGCAGTGGAGGGATCGAGGGGGTTATGGAGGGGAGGTGGTGAAGGGGCATATAAGTGAAATGAACTGAAAGATGACAGGTTCTCGTGTCTCGTTATTGTATGGGAAAGGAGGGGGAGGAGTAGGGGGAGGGGGGGAAATATGGCGGGGGGGGGGGGAAAGGGGGGGAAATATGGCGGGGGAGGGGGAGGGGTAGTTATTAGGCTTAAACCTTTGCCCCACACGGCATCACACCACACAAACACACCACACACACGCTACCATTATCAACTTCTACATTTTTAATTAAGAGACGGTGCTCAAAAGACGTCGTTAATTATTATGCATGGCTTTATATTTCACGTGGATGTGCGCGTTTTTTTTTTTTTATCAAATACGTACGTACATACATATGTATAAATGTATGTATATATGTATATAATAATTTGACAGAAAAACATTCAGGCCCTCCTTAGAAAAACAATCAAAATTTCCGAACTTGTTTTACCATAGACAAAAAGTTATTGCGTCAGATCAATATTCCTATCCTTTATCATCCTTATCAAATGACAGTCATTGCGACAAATTAATTATTCCTTTCCCTTAT
>NC_061093.1:57078352-57103352 GCF_015104395.2 Macrobrachium nipponense | reverse complement strand
TGGGAGAGGAGATTCGGGTCAGAAATCTCATAGAAAAATAGAAAGGCGAAGAAGAGAGAGGTCAAAGGTCGTTGTTTAAATGCGTCCACCTTTATTAGAAGAGCTTTTTAAAAGAAGTGTTTTTGACCATAGGGCGTCATTTGCAATGGATGCCATGGAACTCTAAAATAACATTTAGTTTTACTATCTGACACAATGACAAAGTTTGTAGCTCTTGTCATGCAATCTCATGTTTTCTGACATCACAATTTTTTTACTGACTTAAGAAGTCCAGTCCCTGTGTGTGTGTGTGTTGTGTGTGTGTGTGTGTGTGTGTGTGTGTGTGTGTGTTTCTTTCATAATTTCTTCCATAATAATATATCATACCGTTGGAGTGTGGAGCAGCATCCTTGAATCCCAATGTAATTCTCCTGCTACTTTTAGAATTCTGTTACATTTTATTTTATATTTATGTATTAATTCTTTAATTCCTTTTTTTTAATAGGCGATCTCTTCCTTCTGTATTTCCCATTACCTTCTGTGACTTAATTTTAATGAACACCAAATTCTTTGGGAGCTTGAATTTCTTCAAGTTAATGTCCCCCATGGTGGGCTTGTTCCATATGAATAGGGTACACCCTCTGAATAATAATAATAATAATAATAATAATAATAATAATAATAATAATAATAATAATAATAATAATAATAATAAAATATAATAATAATAATAATAATAATAATATTTTTAATTATTTGTTACGTACAGACTCACTATATTCAGGCAAGCACACACAAAAACAACTCATTTACACGAAATGTTTGCACATCTATAATCAGACATTCCACATTCATATGCAACATTTTATCTCCGTGTGCGTATTTCAATCATATATAAAGTCCATTAGACATACAATACTCTAATTATTACCTCATTTAGGTAACCACACCCAAATAAAATGGAAGTGAATGCTATGTAAAATGAAACATTAAACATATCTTTACTTTTACATGCCAAGTATGCATAACAAGACAAAGACATCATCTACAGCATCCCTTCAGTCAACTCGTATCCGCCAACAGCAATTTGAAACTACAGAAGAAAACTTATATTTTATTCCTCGGAAAATGTCTCCCTCTATAAAATCACCTCTTCGCAATATGCATAAAATGATTTTTACGGGAAAAGACACGGAGCTGAACTTTGGCCCTGCTCTTCTCTGTCTCCCTCCCTTACTGACCCCCCCTCACCCCGGCTTCCCACTGTACCCTCCAACCATCGTGCCCCCTTGCAAACACACCCCAACAACCTCCCCCCCAAACCCGACATAAGTTATTCGGGAAGGCAGGAAGTGTCCAAGGAAGTTTCCTGAAAGATGCCACCTAATAGACGAGAGAGAGAGAGAGAGAGAGAGAGAGAGAGAGAGAGAGAGAGAGAGAGAGAAAGGGTCTTTTTTTTTTTTTCAAGTCCGCTGCTCTCCTGCTGAGAATTAGGAATTGCCATCAAGTATTATTAAAAAAATATCTTCTCTCTCTCTCTCTCTCTCTCTCTCTCTGTATGGAAATGGTCTCGAAATTAATGAATTATTCCATATTTCTAAATGTACAGGGAGAGTACTAAACACTAAATTGTCTCCCACACTCACATGCAAATGTCGACGGAAATACATTTGTTCTGACTGTGACCAAAAATGTACATAAATTTTTACGATTGCTCGTGTAAATACATTATTGCTATCAAAAATAAAATATATATAAAATACCGCTGGTAAAAGAGACAGAGAGAGAGAGAGAGAGAGAGAGAGAGAGAGAGAGAGAGAGAGAGAGAGAGAGAGAGAAGAAGTAAATTCAATAAGAAAACCAGAGGGTTACGAGTCCAAATGTTTCCACTGCAAGAGAACCGCATTAAACAGAGGAAGAAGAAGAAGAAAAAGATGAAGAAGAAGAAGAAGAAGAAAAAGGTAAAAAGTTGAAAAATAAGGTTGGACACTCAACTCGAGTCGATCGAGTAAATGAATTTAAAAAAAAATTAATCTTGGAATAAAATGAGCTACAAAAAACAAGATTTAAACGCTGCTATGTCGAGGATAAACTGATGTTAGTGAAATATATCAACTTGGATACATTTCTGAAAAGAACATTACTTGTAGTAGGTGATTTACGATGGTTTGGTCATGTGGGGAGAATGGATGGACGACGAGAGGTTATTGAAAAGAGAAGAGAGGGACAGATGACGATGTTGCAGTGTGCTAGATAGTCTTGGATGTTCGAGTGTGTCCGTGTGTGTGTGTGTGTGTGCGTTTATGTATATACATATATTTACTCATACATACCGATATACATATACATATACATATACACAATATGTATGATCTAATATACATATATATAATATATATATATACTATATATATATATAATATATATATATATATATTATAATTTATATGCACGAGCAATAACATATAATATATATATATATAATCATTACATATTATATATATATATATATATATATATATATATAATATATATATATTATATATATATATATATATATATATATATATATATATATAAGAAAAAATTTCAACTTAAGAAAAAGACGAGATAAAATAAACAATTTCAAGATTACAAAAGAAAGTCCTGAGAGAGAGAGAGAGAGAGAGAGATGAGAGAGAGAGAGAGAGAGAGAGAGAGAGAGAGAGAATTACATCAGACTACAGCGTTACAGCACATAAGAGAAAAAAAACAGAATCACTCGAACACAGGAAGAAAAAATAAAACGAATAAAAAAAAAACTCTGAAATCAAGTTCAGGAAACGAGGACCACAGAGCCGTAACCTGGAAGTCCGAGTAACTGGGTTGGGTGGGTGGTGGGTGGAGTCTGGGGAAGGCGGGAGAGGGGGTTGAGGGCCTTAAGTCAGATTGTGCCAAATTCCTCAGAGGAGATATCAAAGGCGCCGATATGAAGATTGCCAAAACTTTCCAACGAGAGAGAGAGAGAGAGTGAGAGAGAGAGAGAGAGAGAGAGAGAGAGAGAGAGGCTGAACTCAGGGGTGACGCGACCAAATTCGCTGGATGGTGCTTCCTCTCCGTCGCCATAACCTTCCGGGAGACGATCCTCCGGAGGGGTTAACCTGACACGACTCCAAAGGCTCGTCGATTGAATTCTGGTTGACTGAACGATTATTTGAATTACTAGGGGAAAAATATCTGTCAATTCTAATTTATAAAAATAAGATAAACTACTATTTACTTTGGGGTTAAATGGGACACTTTGATATCTCTGCTACATACGCCATGTACGTATATCTAATCAATATATTGATAAAATCTTATTATCTTCAAGTCAGTGCCCCTGTGGGTTTGTTACATACCAAGAGGGGTTTATCTCATGAATAATAATAATAATAATAATAATAATAATAATAATAATTCGGTGGTAAGTGTACATATATATTTACTGACGCATTTGCGTATAAACAAATATTACATGAATTCAAGTACATAGAAAGAGAGAGAAAGGTAACGAATAAGCCAGAATGAGATTGTAACACTTTCTGATATATGCTAATGAGAGAGAGAGAGAGAGAGAGAGAGAGAGAGATTCGTTTTCCCCCACTTTCGCGACGAATCTCCACCAATATAATCAACTCCCCGGAGACGACATGACATCTCCGTGATTCGGTTACGTTCGCCACGTTGAGAAGATTACAGAAGGAGGTCACTGGTGAGGTAAGACTGAAGAAGAAGAAAAAAAGAAGAAGAAGAATTTGATGAAAGGAGACATAAAAATCAACAGTGCATCAGTTACGGCTCGGATGTTCAAGGGTGAAATTTTGCCACATAGTACGAGAGATGGCTGGGTTTACGATGTCCCTCTAAAACAATTTTTTTTTATTTAAAAAAAAGGCCTAACAAACAGCATCGGTGCGAATTGTTTTTTTATGATTTCTGTGCGAGTCGTGTCGATGCTGGGCTCTCTCTCTCTCTCTCTCTCTCTCTCTCTCTCTCTCTCTCTCTCTCTCTTTCTCATCTCATCTCGGATACTGGTGGTCTTTCCACAAATTCATTTCAAATGGTCTTTAGTTTCTTCCATTGTAAATATTATCTATTCATTTAACTAAACGTATTTATATACACATACATACATATAATATATATATACATATACATATACATATATATATATATATATATATATATATATATATATATATATATATATATATATATATATATATAATAAACATTATTTTAAATGAAGTCAAGAACTGCATAAAAAAGAATCTATTTACCCCAATTTACCCAAATCAAATTTTTGGAAATTTGGAAAATATTGTAAAAAAGTATCAACAGTCAGAGAGGTGAACAACAATAGCACTCCTCCTCATTAAGTGTGGTTAGTATCGTGACATGCCGCTCATATGACGCGAGTTCGCGCCCCCAACCACCCCCTTCTCTAAGCGATGAAAAAATCACAGGCCCTGTGCTGGTTTCATGTGAATAGGTTTCGTCTACCGAAATATGACAATAATATTAATAATGATATAATAATAATAAAATTCAAACTGACTCAACGGTCTAACGAAATATATAAAGTTTTTTAAAAGCAAGAGAAGAGAGAGAGAGAGAGAGAGAGAGAGAGAGAGAGAGAGAGCAAAACGGGGCTGACCTCCTGATGGGGCCAAACAATTGAAACAAGACACTCAGGTTATGTTATGGAGGATCGCTGGAGGCTTTTGCAGGATTCCAGCGAAAAAGGGGTAAACGTAAGATGGCTTACGAGAGAGAGAGAGAGAGAGAGAGAGAGAGAGAGAGAGAGAGAGAGAGAGAGAGGGTGGGGGGTGGCCTTACCCCTGACTTCTCTCGACCCTGATGTAGTAATGTTGCTATCTATTGTCCCCGTGGTAAAAATTCAATCACTTTTTCTTGGGTCATAGATAAGGGTAGGGTCAGGAGGTGAGGGATGGGGGGAGAGGATTGGTAGGGGAGGGAGGAGGAGTAAGGGGCATGGGACAGGGGGAGGAAGATAGCTCAGTCTTCACAAAGTATTACTGGAATTCATATCAGATCTCTTTCCTTCCAGCGGTTAAAGTGACTAAAAAAAAGTACAAGAATGAAGAGAGAGAGAGAGAGAGAGAGAGAGAGAGAGAGCGCTCGCAAAGTTAAGGATAGAACTAAGCTTGAATGGTGAGGGCCCCATAGGCAATGGCTTTTTTTTTTTATCGGACGCCCAACCCATCAGGACGAGACGGATGTTTGCCCTAGGCTCGTATTAAGGAGAGGAAGAAGGGGCAGAGTTTAGTCAGTTTTCTGGACAACGTATAATGCTGTATAAAACCATCAAATATGACCGGCAGCTCTCCAGTTGCTCACCAAACGCGGTAGAGCGAAGGTGCGTCACATGGCTCCGAAAAGCGCTGCCAGATGTACGATCCACGGCTAATTTTAACCATTAAATAAAATAAAAACGACTGAGGCTAAAGCGTTGCAATTTGGTATGCCTGATGATTCTAGGTTGGATGATCAAAATACCAATTTGCAGCCCTCTAGCCTCAGTAGTTTTGTAGACTGAGGATGGACGGGCGCCAGACAAAGGCAACACAATAGTTTTCTTTTACGGAAAGCTAAAAAGGATAAAAAACGAAAATAAAAAAGTGGAAATGAAGAGAAAATATAGAGGAGAACGCTTTTAACTGCATAACGAGTTCTCGATCGCCCAGGTCGGAGTTCCTCTTTCATCCTGGTCATCAAGAGTCCAGTGAAAAACAAACGGTTTCCCTCCCAGGGGGGGGGGGGGGGCAATTTACCCCCCTAGATAAGTGTCACGTCACGCTCTGTTTGATCTCACAGACTTCCCTTTTCGGTTGGGACTCCGGAACACTTTCCTGGGTATATTACCTAACTGAAACTTCAAACTTTTAAGCAATTCTACCCTAAAGCAACTGTCCTTGTATTTTTTAATTTAGGTACATTTTTATCTATTTACTAATTCTATTTATTTTCTAGCAACTCATCTCCTCTTTCTGTATTTTCAATGACCTTCTGTTACTTCTTTCTAATGAACACCTTAATATTCTTTGAAAGCTTGAATTTAAAGTCAATGGTCCCTTAGGTGGGCTTATTCCATATGTATATGGTTCGTCTTCTTAATAATAATAACGATAATAATAATAATAGTTGTTCTCATCACTAAACTTAACCTTTAAAAAAATATAAAAGTTACAGAGGCTACAGAGGCAATTTGGTACGTTTGATGATCGGAGGGTGGACGATCAACGCACCAATTTGCAACCCTCTAGCCCCTGTAGTTTTTAAGATCTGAAGGCGGGCAGAAAAAAAGTGCGGACGGACGGACAGACAAAGCCATCTTTCTAATCATTTTCTTTAACGGAAAAAAAAAACAAAAAAAAATGAAATCAAACGGACCGATGACACTTCCGTCGTTTTTAGCTCTCCATAAAATCTGCATATGAAAAGAACGCCCCCTCTTTTTCTGAGAGTCGAAGTAATCATGCAATTATTCAAATAATATAATTCTCCGGGGTTCTCCAGCACGCAGACGGAGGTCGCTTCGTCTGGTGTGTGTGTGTGTGGTGTCTTTCTTTCCAGATCGGAGAGCCGTTGGGGAAATGTTAAAAGAGGAGATATATTTCAATATTCACGCCTAAATTATACATTTATATATATATATATATATATATATATATATATATATATATATAAAACGGACATAAACTCAACTTTAGTCGTAAAAATTAATTACGTATTAAAGGAGAGAGTTATAAAGAGTAACAAGGATTAGGATGTCTCAAAGACTTGTTAGTCTATCCGAGAGAGAGAGAGAGAGAGAGAGAGAGAGAGAGAGAGAGAGACTATTTTTTCTTTTAACGACACATCTAATCCACTAATCTGGTCTGGAGAGAGAGAGTGAGAGAGAGAGAGAGAGAGAGAGAGAATTTCTCTTAACGACAGATCTAATCCATTCTTCAGGTCTCTAAAAATAACACATCCCTGCCGCTTGGTTACTTCCGGAAAGGCAGTCTTACAATTTTCCAGCAAAATGTATTAATACATTTTAAAGGAAAATGCATTAAAAACGGAGACCAAAGAAACTAGTACATCTCTCAAGGGTGAAATATTCAACAGAAAATAGGGTACCTGATTTCCCGACGTCCTCCTCAAACATTCTTGAAGAGGATCAACAAACAGTGGGACAAATTGTCTTTGTTTTATGTCGTCAGGAGAACCTCTCTCTCTCTCTCTCTCTCTCTCTCTCTCTCTCTCTCTCTCTCTCTCTGTATGGGAATGGTCTCGAAATCAATTAATTATTATTCCATATTTCTGCATGTACAGGTAGAGTGCTAAACACTAAAATTATATCCCACACTTACATGCGAGTCTCTCTCTCTCTCTCTCTCTCTCTCTCTCTCTCTCTCTCTCTCTCTCTCCTCTCTCTTCAATATTATTAAGGCAAAGGGAAGATACAGGCAAGATTTATGATGAGCACAACTTAGCATATATTACCCCTACTTTCAAAAGTGGATCAAGACTAGAGGCAAGTAATTATAGGCCTGTGAGTCCAACATCACATATTATGAAAGTGTATGAAAGGGTAATGAAGAAAAGTATTATGAAACATTTAATAAAAAATAATTTGTTTAATATTGGACAACGTGGTTTTGTACCCGGAAAAAGTACACAAACCCAACTGTTAGTCCAGCGTGAGAACATATACAAAAATATGAAAAACGGAAAAGAAACAGATGTGGTGTATCTAGACTTTGCAAAGCTTTTGACAAGGTAGATCATAATATATTAGCGAAGAAAATTAGTAAACATAATAGCGGACAAAGTAGGAATATGGATAAAAGAATTTTTACGCAACAGAAAACAGATAGTTATTGCAAACGATGAGAAATCGGATGAAGCTAAGGTAATATCCGGTGTGCCACAAGGTACGGTGCTAGCTGCATTGCTGTTTGTTATTATGATTGCAGACATAAACAGTAATGTTAAAGACTCGGTTGTGAGTATTTTCGCCGATGACACAAGAATAAGTAGAGAAATTACTTGTGATGAAGATAGGAACGCGCTACAAAGAGACCTTAACAAAGTATATGAACGGGCAGAGGTAAATAGGACGGTATTTAACTCCGATAGATTTGAATCAATAAATTATGGAGATGGAGAAGGAAAGCTATATGCATATAGGGGACCTAATAACGAGACAATCACTAATAAGGAAACAGTTAAAGACCTTGGTGTGATGTTGAATAGGAACATGTTATGCAATGATCAAATAGCAACTCTATTGGCAAAATGCAAAGCAAAAATGGGAATGTTGTTACGGCACTTCAAAACAAGAAAAGCTGAACACATGATTATGCTTTATAAAACGTATGTTCGTAGTCCACTTAAATATTGCAATACGATATGGTACCCACACTACCAAAAGGATATTGCACAAATAGAGTGTACAAAGGTCTTTTACAGCTAGAATAGAAGAAGTTAAGGATCTTGACTACTGGGAAAGACTACAATCCTTAAAATTATATAGTCTAAAAAGGAGAAGAGAACGCTACATGATAATTCAGGCATGGAAACAGATAAAAGGAATTTCCGAAAACATCATGGAGCTAACATATCAGAAAGAGCAAGCAGAGGTAGATTAATAGTGCCCCAAACTATACCACGAAAACTAAGGAAAGCACACAGCATTAATCCACTATGCACCAGCATCGACAATGAAGCGTCTATTCAATGCGTTGCCAGCTCCTCTGAGGAATATATCAGGAGTGAGCGTAGATGTGTTTAAGAATAAGCTCGACAAATATCTAAGCTGCATCCCAGACCATCCAAGATTGGAAGATGTAAAATATACCGGAAGATGCATTAGCAATTCTCTAGTAGACATTAGAGGTGCCTGCCACTGAGGGACCTGGGGCAACCCGAAGAAGATGTAAGGTCTGTAAGGTAAGGTAAGGTCTCTCGCTCTCTCTCTCTCTCAACTGTACACCCCAGTAAGCATACCCTTTCGGTTTGTAGATCCAAGTCCTTCACAAGACACCAATTAAACCATATTTTCCCTCGTTGCACATCAGAATTCAAACCTGCATTAGTTGACGCGAACACTTTTTAAACTCACATTAAACTTAGGCTAACTATAAATATAGAATTACAGACAAGCAAATAATCAAAAACAGAACGGAAATACGTCGAAGAGAAAAGAAAATCAACGAGAGGAGCAAAACGACGCAATTTCTATCCGACGCCTCATTGTTACGAAGACCCCTGGTCTGGGTCACAGGGCTGCAGAAAACAAGTCGCCTCCAACACCACCACCACCACCTCCTCCTCCTCCTCCTCCTCCTCCTCCTCCTCCAGGTCTTCCACGGGTGCACTTCGCAGAGCATAAAGACGACCAGGGCGGAGGAGACAAAAGGAGCGGAGCTCCTGATGGGGACAAGCAATTAACAGGAGGCCCTTAGGTTAGGTTATTGGAGGGTGGCTGAAGGCATTCGCCAGGTTTCACTTAAAGAGTTGAATACAAGAAGGGGGTTACAGAGGGAGGGAGAGGCGGGAGGGGAATTCAAGAACCCCCTCTACCCCCTACTCCAAACCCCTTTCCCTGACCTCTCCTCTCTCTCTCTCTCTCTCTCTCTCTCCTCCCTCTCTCACTCTCTCCTCTCTCTCTCTCCCCTGATGTAATGTTGCACTCTATTGTCCTGGAAAGTCGAATCTCAATATACTTTTTCGGGGGAGGGGGAGGGGGGGAGGGGGTTCATAGATAACGGTTTGATGGGAGTACCAGCGACTGCTCCATCCCCTCCCCCTCCCCCCACCGCCCCCAACGTCCAAAGAATTGTTGAAGTTCACAATACGGGTCCCTATGTCACCGTCCCATGTAGTAACCCAAAATAGAAAACAAAGATTAGAATAATTTTAAGAGAGAGAGAGAGAGAGAGAGAGAGAGAGAGATGCTTCCTTTAGATAAAAAAGAACTAAGCTTGACAGGTGACGGGCCCATAAGCAAAGACATTTTCCTACTGGACAGCAAACTCATTAGGTAAGACGGAAGGAAGTTCGCATAGGCTCGAAATTCAGGAAGACGAACAAAAGTCGATGTAAATATAAGAAAAAGGCCAATAAAGAGAAGTCGAATCCTTCCCGAGAGGAATCCACATCTCCAACCCTGACTTTCCATTCAGGGCGTCACAATGAAAATGAAAACATTTCTTTGAATGGGGACTTCTTTCTTCTTACCACCTAAACACCTCCCACCACCCCAAAAATGGCCTCGCGTCCCGTTCTGTGCAATCCGTAGGTTTTCCGAAATGATTCTCCTCTTTTCAGTATTGTTGGGGAAACTCACCACACACACATCTGGCATTTGCTACGGCTGGAATTCAGCTTTCACTTGACACCCAGTGAGTTGACCCAACTGTAACTGGGAACCCAACCTTATTCAGAGTTCGGGACTCCCTACGAAAACACTATACTCTGTTTTTTTCCATCTGTCCATCCGCCTGTGGTGTTTGCGCATGGTAACACTGCGTCCCGGGCTTTAAATAATATCCTATTTCGTAAATTAACGGTGTAATTCGCATACAGTAAATTATTAAACCACTTTTCAGTTGTAAATGTACACCCAGATATCCTTTTATTTACCTAAAACTTACACAGTGTTACCATGCGCGACCACCACAGGCGGATGGACAGAGTTTAGGCAGGCTGATGCTGCTGCAAACAGTCCGTCGTTTAAATACTGCCAAGTTTGCTAGGAGTTTTATCTTGGCTAAAACTGAAACGTGGGATAGTTTGCCTGTTGGGGAATCTTTTAATTTCTAAATACTAAATCGAGAAATAAGTTCATTCCTGCTCTCTGCTGGTGGTGGTGGTGGTGGCCTGGCCTATATCGCTGCCAGACTCATGATTATGGCTAAATTTAAACTTAAATAAAATAGAAACTACCGGGGCTAAAGGGCTGCAATTTGGTACGTTCAATGATTGGAGGGTGGACGATCAACACACTAACTTGCAGCTCTCTAGCTTTAGTAGTTTTGAAGATCTGAGGGCGGACAGAAAAAGTGCGGACGGACAGACAAAGCCGGCACGATAGTTTTCTTTTCAGAAAACAAAAATACAGGAAAACCATTACATAATACAATAAATAAACAAAACTACCTCCATCAAAAAAATAAATTAACATAAAACGAAAAGGAGAAATCTCGTCAAGAAATCACATCGATTTACGACCCACGGAACTTGTTGTTCGTCACGCGGGAACCCCCCATTTCAAATCATAAAAAATGAAAGAAAAAAAAAAACACTAATTAAAACTTCCGGTACATTTCACACACACCAAAGAGTAGTTAGAGCTTCAAACTATCTGAAGAGACTCGAGCAACTGGTAAAGAGCTCCAATTAATGTCATAAGCGTAACGAAAAGGAAAAGGTGCTGAGGGGAAATAGCCTTTTACTAAGTGCAGTAGCGCGTGACTCGATGAATGATGGAGGAGAATGTGGGGAGGAGGAGGAGGGGAGGAGGAGGAGGAGGAGGAGGAGGAGGAACGATGCAAAATGGCTATCTCCCCCTGAAAAAAAAGTGGAGTGAATCGAAGAGGCGTACAGAGAGAGAGAGAGAGAATGGGGGAGGGGGGTTTATTCGAAGAGATTTAATTTACTATATAGAGACTTGGATTACTCCGAATGCTTATCACGTGACTAATATGTATTTTATACTTATCACGTGACTATTAATATGCATTTTACTTATACTTTCATCTGTTAATTCAACTTTTTTTTTTCTTTTCTAATGACAGATCTCTTCTTTAGGTATTTCTTATTACCTTCTGTTATTCTTCAAATGCACCATAATAATGACGCCTAGGGTGGGTTGGGCTTGTTCCAGAATAGGGTTCATCTTCTGAATAATAATAATAATAATAATAATAATAATAATAATAATAATAATAATAATAATAGTAATCTTATCTAGCCTTGTATATGTACAACGAAATTACGAAATCGCTTACCAAACATTCCTCTCTTTCACGACGTCACATTATGAGAACTGACAGACGGCGTCTCTAAAACGCAACCAGTAAAAAAAAAAAAAAAAGTGGAGTGGGAGTGGGTGGGTGCGGAGTTTTCGAATACGCAGATTTAATGAGTCTCCTTATAGCAAGAAGAAAGAAGAAGAGATAAGGCACGCCCTGAGCAGTGTCACAAACCCCCGTGATGCAACGTCGATGAATATAGGTCTCAAATGAATTCATCCGAATGACGCAGTTTTCGTCTGAATGTCCAGAGGGCGAGTGAATTTCACCCAAAAGACATAGCTTGGGTCTGCAATGCCCCAGGGTACAAAGATATAAAACATGTTATGAGATGGGTATTTCTAATGCATTAATATTTAATTTGAAGTACCCCAGAGCACAGAAGCATCGACAATTGAAATAAGAGTATAAGGGATGTTACTAATTTGGTATCTTTTATGCATTAACATTAAATCATTTAAAATACCCCAGGGCACGGAGACAACGAAAATTGAAACAAGGATATAAAACATTATGAACTGGGTATTTCTATAAATTTGAGTTTTGATCATTTACACTAGCCTAGGGCACGGAGCCATCGAAAATTGAAACAAAGGTATAAATGACGTCATGAAGTGGGTATATTTTTCATGCACTCAAGTTGTGGTCACTTAAACTACCCCGGGGCACGGAGACAACAATACGATAAAGAGATTCAGAATTATGCATCTATCATGAAATTATGCTTAGATTATCTACATAACCCCGGGCACAGAAACAAGCGAAAATTGAAGAATGGGTATTAAAGATATGACGAATCGGGTATCCTTCGTACCTTTGTCTCCGGATGATTTCAAATGTTATTTATTGAAAGAGTACTGTTAAAAGATACCAATATGTCGCGCGCGGGAAAACTAATGTATACAATCAATGACAAATATCGTTTAACTGCAGTCCAATAGCTAAACAGATATGTTATAATGTCGATTCAGCCTATGAGGTTGCATGTATTAACAACAATACACTATTTGATTACAATGCTTCATTGCAATTTTGTTTTATTTCCTGTCAAAATCGTCTAGAAAGCATTTGATAAAAGATATAAAAAAAGAGAAATCGATACTGGAGAGAGAGAGGAGAGAGAGAGAGAGAGAGAGATTCCATTCCATTGCAAATTTTACTTTATTTTTCTATCAAAAGTTCTGAAGTGAAAATCACTCCAAAGGGGAGAGAGGAGAGAATCATTCCATAGCAAAATTTTATTTATTTCGTATCCAAATGGGTCTGAAAAACGAAAATCACAGAGGAAGAGAGAGGAGAGGAGAGAGAGGAGAGAGATGACTGAGAGGAGATGAGAGAGAGAGCGAGAGAGAGAGAAATTACATATGACAGTTTTTCTGCTTTTACTTTATTTCCCTTAGCAAAAGTGTCCTGAAGCATCCGATTTAAAAATAAAAAGAGAGAAACTGTTATAGAGAGACGAGAGGAGAGGAGGGAGGGGCAGGGACGCCCAGCAGTTTATATGTTTACATCAGGAGCGCTCAGCCCTCCATCAACGTCAATCACTCGTAATTGAATGTGTCGACCAAACTGGGAAGTGGGCACCTGATTCAATCCCTTTCATATACAGTTAAAAATTGGGAGGCGATTATCACCAGTAGCGCACTGAAAGCATCAAATCTCTCTCTCTCTCTCTCTCTCTCTCTCTCTCTCTCTCTCTCTCTCTCTCTCTAGCAGAACACAACAGTCGGCGACAATTTCCACACAGCCCATTTAATTTGCCCTTCAGGCAGGCCACCGCTTGTTTTCCGACGGATGACCCTCCAGAATCCTGAATGAGTGCCAACAAGTAAAAATAAACATTGACAAACAAAAATAGAGAATCCGAGAGAGAGAGAGGAGCTAGAGAGAGAGAGGAGAGAGAGAGAGAGAGAGAGAGAGAGAAAAAGAGAAGAGAAGAGATACTGACAACGCAGCAAGTAGCCAACACATAAACATGAAAAATCTTTTAAAAAAATTGATCAGGCAGAGAGAGAGAGAGTAACTGAAGATGAAGTAGAAAGCCAACAAGTAATCAAAATAAAAAAAGAATATCTGAAAAATCTAAAAAAAAATAAATAAAAATTTGATCCGAGAGAGAGAGAGAGAGAGGGCAGGAGCGGAGGCCAGGTGGGATGAAAGGATCGATTAATGCAAAGAAAAATCGAAAAAATCGAATCAACACAAATTAAAACAGAATAGCCCACCAAGAAATCGACAAAAAAAAAAAAATATACCAGCAGAAGAGAGAGAGAGACTGAGCGGGGACTGAGAGATTAGCCAGAGACCGAGAGAGAGAGAGAGAGAGAGAGAGAGAGACTGCAGATGAAGCAGAAAGTCAAGAATCTAAAAGTAAAAATCGAGAAATTTATAAAAAATATCAAAGGGAATTTACAATATGAAAACAATGTCTTATTATAAAAATCATATTAAAATTATATCAATATCATTCACTGCATAAACTGAATATTTTTTTAGTCACTGAAAAATTACCCTCGAAATGACTATATTAACCCATTCCAACATTTTCCCTCGTTCTCTTTATCCCCAAAGCGGTCTAGTGGAACACACCGAATCATATTTCGTATCGTGTCGCCTCTGACATTCCCTGACACCTGACGAAGCGTAAAAATTCTCCATATAAGATAATTACGCGAAGAAAGCTGGGTATTATAGCCATAAGATCAATGTCTACCTTTTCCAGCCTACCCTTAAACCTCCTATGTATCGCTGGGGGTCATTTAGGCTTCCAACTCCCATAAAAAAATACAAGGGAAGTTTTCTTGGCAATGTGAGTGATTTATGTATTCGGGAGCCACAGAAATCGTCCTGAAACTGGCCCTCGTTATTCGTTTGCATCACGATATATGGCGTGTGACATTTACGGTCGAATATGGTCGTACCAAGTAACGAAAATAAAGGAAAAGAGGTAATAAGAAAAGTACGTCTTATCTAGGTTGCACCATAGGTTAGAACGGTGTGATATCCCTAACATTCATATCGATTTTCTTGGCCACAAAAGAGAGAATGCAAAAGATTGGTAGCTGATAATTCAAGAAGAATGACGACTCACATATAATCTTGTTAGACAAATTTTCCCTCACCTTCATTTACGGACATTTATCAAATTACTGATAGATAAATATTGACATGAGATGTGCCCATACTGAATTTGAAATTTCATGACTGCACTAATTAATGGATTTTCTGTACAGCCGGTATAATCAAGCCCACCGAAAATAGATATCTATCTGTTGGTGGGCTCGGTATAATATGACGTATGAGCCACAGTCCCATCAAACTTAAAATCACGGCCTGGTGGTGGCCTATATATATATCCTATATCGATGCCAGAAGCACGATTATGGCTAACCTTAAATAAAATAAAAATTATCGACGCAAATAATAGCAATGACAGCATCAATACTATAAACAAAGATATAAGACAATTCAAGCAGCGAGAGTTACACAACAAATCAGCAAAGCGTAAGAACACCAGCAGCTATTGCCATAGTGAAAACTGGAGACTTAAACAGAGCCACTTTGTTTTTGGGGAAACAAAGGTCCAGACGCCCTCAATGACCCTACTTATTTCGCTAAAACAACAGCACGAAGCGGTGTTTACACTTCGTTAACTGAAATATGAGACAGGGAGCTGAATCACCCTGTACGTTTCACGACAGGAGGGGAATTATTATCGCGTTACGTGGATGTGAGCAGTGAGCAGTGAGCACAGAGAGAGAGAGAGAGAGAGAGAGAGAGAGAGAGAGAGAGAGAGAGAGAGAGAGAGATACTAAATGCATTCTAGAGAGGGAGGGAGAGAGAAAGAGAAATACTAAATGCATTCTAGAGAGATGGAATGAGATAATAAATGCATGAGAGAGAGAGAGAGAGAGAGAGAGAGAGAGGAGAGAGAAGAGAGAGAGAGACGAGAGAGAGAGAGAGAGTTCTAAACAAATGCATTTTTTGAGAGAGGAAATTACAAACCCATTTTTTTGGAGAGAGAGAGAGAGAGAGAGAGAGAGAGAGAAATTACGAAATGCATTCTTCAAAGAGAGAGCAAAAATTAACAAATGCAGAGAGAGAATTAACAAACGCATTCAGAGAGAGAGAGAGAGAGAGAGAGAGAGAGAATGCCACTCTTAAAACAAGACACCAAAAGATCCTCACAACAGAATGAAATGTACACGGAGAACAGCTCTTCATTAAATCAAGCAGCGGTCTTGAACTGTACCTTGAGATACAACAGCATCGAGCTGAACCAACCTTGTTAAAAAGAGGCAGCATCTTAAAGAGGCAACAATGTTTACCCGAATAATGGAAACTGCTTTTATTCCTTTCCCAAACAAGGCAACAAATTTGTTATGCATCATTCCTGGCGAGGAACAAGAGTCAACGGGCTTTGCTTTTGCAACAAGCACAAAATACCGCTTGCAATAATGCAATACGAGGCTGCGTTTTGAGCAACTGATGTATGCGATAGTTTTAGAGGAAGACTTAAGGTTCCGGTAAGTTCAGGTATTTTGGCAACGCTGAGAAGTTCGTGAAATTCAAAATCGTACTGTAAGAGATTGATAGTTTTACCCGGATGGAAAACTAAAACGTGTTCCAGTTTTCCTTACGATGATTTAACACTTTTAAACAAAATCTCCTAAAAGCCAGAGAGACAGACCACCGAAAAAAACAAACACATGGCCAGACAAGACGACCCAGATTCACACAAAAAGAGAGATTCTCACAGACAGAAACCCATCCAGACAGCGACGATTACAAGTAACCAAATAAAAACACTCGGTCTCGCGACCCATAGGAGGCCATAACGAGCAGCAGGTGTTATGGGGATTTTTCCCCCCTCGTGGGAATGACACAGAAAACCTCACTGTCCTCATTAGGTGGGCTGGGCGATATAACCTTGGTATTACCCCCTAACTGGACATCGTTCTAGGTTATAAGGGATGCATAATCCAGGTATTAAGGGAATGGTATGCTTTTGACCTAAAAATGCTCTCTCTCTCTCTCTCTCTCTCTCTCTCTCTCTCTCTCTCTCTCATGATTAAAAGTAATGATAGAAGTTTTGGCTATGTTTTTAGCATTTTAGGAATGAAGGGGAAGTTTACAAAATAGACTCATTTTTATGAAGTGCAGGCATAGCACTGTCTATACACACACACACACACACACACACACACACACACACACACACACACACACATATAATATATATATATATATATATATATATATATATATATTAATATATATATACCAACTGAAAAGGCAAATCATTAATGCTGTACTTTAGTGGAAACGTTCACCTTGAAAAATGAAAACAGATTTAGAAATTAAATGTTGAAGAATAATGCCAATAATGCCTTCTATATTCATACTGACCATTGTAATAATATGTTAATTTCAATCTCTCTTGTTGAACAAACTAAGATATAAAATGAAAAAAATAATTAAGCTTTCCCTTTTATTCGCATTATATTGCCTCTCACTCGGTTCCATTAAAAAAAAAAAGATTAAAAAATCAAAAACAGACCTTTTAAATGTCTATGAATCCTCTCTCCGCAAAATAAACGGAGTCCCGGAAGAGGATGAAAAGACTCTGCTGACTACCTAGAAAACAAGACCGACGCCCTTTCCACTCCCCCCCACCCCCAACAACTTACCCCTTCCCCCCTTGTGTAAAGCCGTTTAAGATTCTGCAGTCTTCGAAATGAAAAGGAGAAAAGGACATGTTCCCAAAGTAAGCGGAAACTACAGGTTTCGGTATATGGTTTTTGTGGGCGTACACACGTGTATACTTATAAAACACACCACACATATATATATATATATATATATATATATATATATTATATATATATATATATATTATATATATTGCTTACTGTCAAAATGCATATATCACTCTTTGACTGTATGAAATATTGTGTATAAGATTTTGGCAACATTTTTTTCAGATTCCTAGATAGCTTAGAGATAGGATGTTTAAAAAGTGTGTCACATTTCTGCATTACATTAATATAAAAAGACTATATAACATAGAATGTAGAAAGAGAGAGATTTTCTTTGTCTGTGTTCAAAAGCTAGAATTGTTCCACATAACTTTTCATCTCAAGATTAAGGGAGCGCGAGTCGTGGTGGTTGTTGTTATCAAAAAACATGCCAATATTAATTATCGCTCAACCTCCGTTTCGATCGGGTATGTGTCTGCTGAACAGAATCGTCTCGCACGCGTTGTCTTTGCTTGAAGCCACGTGCATATTTCACATTTTGTATGTAAAGTTGCATCATAATGGAAGCTTCTGAAAAGATTTGTGTCCCAAAACGTTTTGTGACATCTCCCTTGTCCAGCTTCCGTAAGGGAGAAATTTTTCATTCGGGCGTAGATTCTCAAAGCGATCATATCTCTCTCTCTCTCTCTCTCTCTCTCTCTCTCTCTCTCTCTCTCTTCTCCATTGCATAGCACTTTTGATTTTAAAGTACGTAACAATTTTGTACTTAGTGAATGGTTCACTCGTAACTTGTAAATTTTCAGATTTGATATTTCTTAGAGTTTATAGTGTTTTTTTGTGGAATCTGAACAAACATTGTTGTGTAACGGCGCCTGGTGAAACAAGCCTGCAGCAAAGAAAGAAAATTGGTATACCAACAAGGTAAAGTGTGTTATATTTTTATTAGTTGCAACTAATAACTAATAGGAACAGTGGTTAGGTAAAAACTAATAACTAATAGGAACAGTGGTTAGGTAAAAACTAATAACTGATGATTACAAAGGTTTGGTAAAAAAAAACTAATAACTAATAGTTACAATGGTGGTGTGGAAACTATTTACATTTTACACATTGCAAATTTTTGTTTTGTGTTTGTTTCATTTGAAGTTGATTTTTATGTATTTTTGTGCATTTATTCATTTTCTTATTGAAGTGTTTATTTATGTGCATTTGTCCATTTTCTTGTTGAAGAAGTGTGTTTTTATTTTATATTCTGTGTGATTAATACTTTTTGCAATTTTGGTAAATTTCCATTTTTTTCTGTATTTTCATTTGCATTCACAATTTTAATTGACTTAGTTATTTCATTAATTAATCGTTGCAACATTTGAATAAATTTAAACACTTGTTGAATTAATTTGCATTTACTTAGAATTCTTTTTTTCAAGTTTTATTGTTGTTTAGCTATTGTGAATTAAATTCCAAATCTCAATTATTGCCAAACACTTTTGAATTTTTGATTGAATTAATTTCTTGAATTTTGTGTATAAATTAATTTTGATTTAATTTTACTTAATTTGATTCAAGAATTCTTAATTAAACTTTACTTTGTTTTCAAGTAACAGTAATTTTCCCTGATATTGTGAATTTCACTTATAAATTTTGAGTTTAATAATAAATTTTGTTGTTATAAGTGTTTTCATTTCTAACCAATATATTTGCATTTGATTACAGTTAGGTAGGTAGAAACATAGAGTGGTAATTGATCTGTTTTCCTTCAATTTACTATTGAAGTGACTTAGAACCAGGGAAGTACTTCGACTTCTGAAATCAGTTTAATACTTAGACTTTTTAAAGTTAAAGTTGGAGAGTGATGCCCTTTGATAATTTAGTTACTTACAAGATTATCTCACACCTGTTTTTGATGAACTTAGTCTGATTTTCTGCAATACTGGTAAGTGTTAATGGATCACTGTTGGCATTTTGAGTATTCAGTCGCCTTTAGTACCTGTGATGAGGGTTTCAGGTGTCTGGCTTTAGTGGGGTAACAATTAATGAATGGTAAAGTGTAGTAACCAGATACTTGGCACTTCGTCACAATATATATATATATATATAATAATATATATCATAAATTTATCTATATATATAATATATGATATATTATAATATATATATATGTGTGTGTGTGTGGTGTGTGTGCGTGGTCGCGCGCTGATTTGTAGCAGAGCATGCAGGGTAAATTTAAAGAACTTTCATAAAACATCTTATCACGGACGAGACTAACAAATTCGTCTCGGAACACACATCGTTCTACAAAGTAAATAAAAAAGGAAAAAAAAGAGCAACTACTTTAAGACGGAAAATCATTCCACTTCCTAAAAGCGATCGAAATTCATGACCATCCAAAGCGAGCATTTGAAAAATGCAATTCTTATTCGAAACGTCGAGTCCACAGCGTCAATGCTAAGAGCAACGGCAGACGCTCCGTTGAGAGGTCGACGCGGAAAAGGACCTTCAATAGACATCCTGCTCCCACCTGACAGAGGAGACGAAGACTGCAAAGGCCACAGGAAATAGAAATAAAAAAAAAAAAAGAGGGAAGGAAGAGGGTCTTCCTCCCGTTTATTCAGTGGGTCTTTCGTGGGTGAAAACAGGGACCCACAAACAGTGGGGTCTCTGTGAGTGAGAAGCACTAGAGAGAGGAGCCCTCATATTCTATTTTGTTTTCAGCCTAACCAAAGGTCTTAGCATTATTTCTAATTACCATTTTTATCTATATGTTAATTCTGCCTGTATTTCGAGATATACCTCGTCTTACTTCTTCCTAATGAACACACCCTTTGGAAGCTTGAATTTTAAGTCATTGGCCCCTGTGGTGGGCTTGTTCCATATGTATACGTTTCATCTTCTGAATAATAATAATAATAATAATAATAATAATAATAATAATAATAATAATAATAATAATAATAATAATAATAATAATAATAATAATAATAATAATAATAATAATAACAAAAAGCATGAATATGGCTATCATATGTGAATGATAATATGAATATGGATATAAAAATGACACACAAAAATAAGTTTTGTTATGGAATCGAAATTCGGGAAACATTATGAAAAACGCCAAAAATAAAAATCCTTGAATACCATTTGCACACCGTGAATCATTTGATAAAATATTTTCATATGTAGAGATAAAACTAATGAAAAATAAATGTTTTGGGGATTATTTACGGAATCAAAATTAAGCAAGAATTATGAAATTAAATTGTTTAAATAATTGATAAAGATAAAACTAATGAAATATAAAAGTACTTGGGATTATTTACGGAATCAAAATTAAGCAAGAATTTTGACATTAGGTTATTTTAATCATTGAAAAAATCGGATCCTGGGATAATGCCATTACCACGAAATCTCTAAAACGCAATGCACGTCTTATGCACCTAAACAATACGTGGCTCGGGTCGCGTTCAGTAGCGAAAACTCGAGGGCGTATCTAAATCACCCTCTGCACAAAACACTGAGCGGAATTGGCGAGTTACGACGACCGTTTCCCGCCAAGTATAAGAACGCAGCATCAGAGAAACCCTTTGTGGTCGCCAAGACCCTGAAGAATAGGAAGGCGCTTGCTGAACCCTTTTCCGGGCACTTGATATTACATTCACTTTTTATTAGGCGTTTATGGTTGTACTACGCTATTTTTTTCTTACGTTCCCTAGGGCGCCGCTCGGAATTTTTGGGAATTTTTAGGAATTTTTGGGGAATATACGGAATTTTAAACAAGGCAATGCAATGCCCCAACGCCTGTTGATACTCTCTTTCTCTCTCTCTCTCTCTCTCTCTCTTTACTTTATGAATAGAGATTTATTTCATACTTATTTGGTATTCATTAAAAGCTGATAATATATATATATATATATATATATATACACATATACATATACATGTTATACATATATAACGAATGTATATATGTACTGTCGGCCAAAAAACTCGTGGCAGAGTTTCATAATTTTTCGTTCACCTGCCTTGACGCACCGATTCATGCCTTATTTATCTATTTTTCTTTTCAAAGATGGAAGAAATCATGTGTAATGACGTTAAAAACAGTCGCTGATATCTTTAGAACATTATGTTATGTTATTGTGTAAAAACTATTTTCCATATAACAAAATGACGTGAACGAAACGAAGTGATAAAAAACGTCATATCACAATCATAGATATACATTACCAAATAGATAGGAGACACCTATCACTAGTAGTATCACATAAACATAGTCCTTAAATTATCACTTCAATATTAAGTTGAAGGTAGTTGAACTATTCCATTTGTTAAATTTTACAGAAAACACTGCAATCTCACAAAATGCTATCAAATTTAAAAAGAAAAGACAAAAAAGATATCTTAACAGTGTGAACCAGGCGACCTCACTCTATTGCTTTTGAGGTTATGTGCACGGGAATCTAATGTCAACGTGTCATTTATCGGTCTAAGAAAACATCCCTCGATGAAGCGAGAGAATATTGCACTGCATTCGGTGCAAGTTTCTGTTGGGGAGAGATATCAAGAAAGCTTAATAAACCGGAGGAGAATCATACATAGATCAATAAAATTGTTCAAAGAACGGCAAATTTAGAACATGCGCCCTAGAGGTGGAATACCTCGAAGCACCTCATGAGAGCAAGACAATACTAGTGTAAATGAATGTTCTGAGCAACATTCATTTGTGAATGTGAATTCTAATGCCTCGTCACGCATTGCTGAACCAGGAATCATAACTAGCTCTACGATTATGGACTGGTGTCTAATGAATACTGTAGATGGAGAGGAAGAGATTTTTAAATCTGCACTTGAAGTCTTTGATTGTTGTCTAATGAATAAGTCTAATGAATAAGCAAACTTATCTTTGATGGATGAGAGATTCAGTTAGGCTTGCTCTTTTTGTTTTGTTTTTTATCGGTGGCCAGTGAATTACCACGGATAAGGAGGGGAAACGGTTTCAATGATGCATGCATTTTTTTCTTCTTCAAAACCTAAAGAATACATTTTATTGAGAGATACTTTATTAAACATCGGCCTAATCCTCCCATCACTCCTATACGCCACCTCCGCTCTCTTCTACATCTCAGGACGACTAGATCTGACTCTCAGTTCTCACTACGACTCCAGCTCGTGAAAGCATCACTAATGATAACGGTTATTTTAAAATTCCCTGCACCGACAACGGACGCCTCAAAATGCATGGTTATAAAATATTTTCTGTTCAAAGAAACTTTTATCTTTTCATTCCATAAAATGTGTGCATACAATCGTGTTACACCCTGTAGCCGTCAAAAGAGCAGCCCTTGATTAAAGCAGTAGGTTTTTTCTTTGGAAAAAAAAAATAAAAAAAAAATAATAAAAAAAAATAAAACACCAATGAAATAGACTTAAACGAGAACGTCACCTTTCATATTTCTTATCCTTTCAGCTACTTATAATATGCTTATGGTAGTAGGTCTAGTAGGTATTGCATGTGAAACTAATTTAAATTAAATTCTATTGTTTAGAAGAAATGAATAGCTACAGAAAGATCAACCTAAAAAAAGCTTTAAGGAAAGTAAGCCTTTCTTATGTATTCGTCAGTTTTGACTCCCACAGCTTTCCAATGGTGTCCAATGAAACAGGATGATATGCAAGGAATTCGATAAAAAATAAGACTGAATTATATTCGTTTTGATTTTTTTATGAATTGCTTTTTGACTTTGAATAGCTAGGTCTGAGTTAATTATGTTAAGCAATAATGAAAGGATAAGAAAAGAGAGGCGAACATGGCTAATAAAACAAGAATAATGGGAATAGTCAAATAAAGCAGATTAATATATATATATATATATATATATATATATATTATATATATAATAGATATCGATTTAAATATTCATTAATATTACGTATCCGAGAAAGTATGCTGCTGAAAAATAAACCTAGGCTAATCATGTGGGAAAATCAGAAGTCCAATTTAGGCCCACTAAAGGAGTCATGCAAATTATTTTATTGATCAAAGGACAAAATTAGTTTAACTAAACATCGTTTTCAAAGAATGTTAACGCCTTGACGTATTATTTATCGGCTGTAGGAGACGAAATGATACACCCGTGCAGTACGATATGTTGAGTCAAGACTCGAGCGGCAGCAAAGCTAACTTCAAAATCTTCGGTATGCTGTCAGGAAGACAGTTGAGAATAAAATTAGAAATCGTGGACCCATCGGTATATATTTTCCTTACTTTGCAAAATAATTATCTTTAATACGTTGAATAAGTCTACTCAGTCCTAATGTAATTTATTTTCAAGTATAGCACCTTTGAAAGGAAATGTTATTTATTGTTAAGTAAATAATCTGGCACCTGCATATGGCAATATTTCCATAAAACGAACAATGAATAAGAAACAAAACTACGTCCAATTCTTCTGGCCGTCTTGTACATATGACCTCAGGACCTACTGGTTATGACACTCGCCTCATCTAGAAGAGGGCTAGTTTCTGGTTTCGCTCGATGACCCAAGGAATGAATTAAGTATTTGACTGCAAGACAAAATAGTATAGTATGTGATACGCACACTCAAACACACATACAAAGCATGTAATACACACAGGCACACATTTTTAATACACACACAGATGAGATACACACAAACACACACAGAGGGAACGCACAAAAACAGGATGTAATACACACGCAACATACACACAAGATGTAATACACACAAACACAATCTTGAAACAGCAACATTACAAGCACACAAACTCTATCGAAGACCAAAATAAACAAGAAACTATCCCACGAATTCGGCGTTAAATTGAAATGAACATCTCTGGGTGGAACTTGGGAAATGGAGTTTTTTTCCGGAATCCATTCCCAGTTTCCAGACTATCAAAAAACTTTTAGGAATGTTTAACACTGACGGTGATCAAGCGGAAATGCTCTAAACAGATGTTTCCGACGAAGGGAACAGCTTCGGAGCACAATTACAACTCATTATGAGTCAGTCTTATAGATATACAAAATTAATAGTCCTTCATCTTTAGACATAAAGCTGGAAAACTTTCGACCTCTTGAAGATACAATATTTGATGAATGGATCCTTCATCCTTATAAAGATCAATTGAAAAGGCTTCAACCTTATACAGACAGAAAATCGAAAATCCTTCAGC
>NC_061093.1:57068352-57073352 GCF_015104395.2 Macrobrachium nipponense | reverse complement strand
TGATACATATAAAATATGAATTTCAAATGATACACAGAATATGCATTCCAAATGTTACACAGAATATGCATTCCAACTGACACACAAAATACGCATACCAAAGGATAAACAGAATACGCATTCCAAATGATACATAAAATATGCATTTCAAATGATACACAAAATACGCAATCCGAATGATAGGGGAGAGTTGGGTAAGAAGCCCCCCTTAAGGAGAAATGCTAATATAGTCTACAGTATTTCAGATATTGCCCTTGACCTAACAGAGATATTTCTAGAAAGCTTTGTTATTGGAGTATCTACGATCATAATCATGAGAAGCTGTTAGCAATTTAGGATAGTAAAAACATGACCTGAAAAAAAAGAACAAAGGGGGCCTTTTACCCCATGGGTGGGGTAAGAAGCCCACGGTAGGGGCTTTTTGCCCCATACCTAAGATATTGTGGTACTTCTTGTAAAACCTGGGAACTTTTTGGTATTCATAGGAACTGAAATGAGCAAAATTGTAAAATAAATTGACATTTCCTCTAAATGACAGCTGTAGCAGCACAATTAGAAATAAATTCACTTTTATATAGCACCAAGAATAACACAAATAAAAGAAATAATGGATAAGTTTTACATAAGAACAAAAATGACATAAGTCAAAAAGGTAGACTAATTTTCTTTACATTACTCCATTCTCTCTGGCTAAAGTCCTGTGACTCTGGTGGCCATCTGGAATTGTAATGTGTTTTTCTGCTCGACTTGGCTAAACAATTTTAACAAAGTGATGTACCAAGTCTATGAAACAATCAGCATTAGACCATCCATTTGCTGTGCATCTAGCAATTGTTCCAGGTGAGCTGCCGATCATAAGTAGTGAAGTCATCCTTTTACGGGCAAATATAAACATAAGAGGAAGACAAACTCCTGCTGCCTTCATTGCACAAATAAGATGTCGTCTGTCCTCTTTCACCACTGGTTACACGTCCAACTGATCAGATGGGGTAAAAAGCCCCCTGGGCTTCTTGCCCCAAAGCGTGGCCTTTTACCCCACTTGCCATTTTTTAAGAAAACTAAATCCACCTGTACCTCAATTGAGTTTTCTAGTGTGGATTGCATTGCAAGATATTTCTTAGCTCTCATTTATAGTAACTGTAGTTAAAGTACTGACTTTACTGACAAGATGTCCGCACAGGATATCCCTGATATAGCACCCATACTTACATGAAATGTGTCCAAAGAAGAAAAATGCGTGCTGGCTGTGTCCCATTCTAGTCCTCCCTGGCTGTTTGGTATAGAAAGCTTCAGGCAGAAGGTGTTGCTGCACTGATCAGCTAAGTTGCTATAATATGTATTAACCAAGAAAATAGGGGGAGGCCTTTTACCCCACTCTACCTACTTAAAATACGCATTCCAAATGATACATATAACATACGCATTTCAAATGATACACAAAATACACATTCCAAATTATACATAAAATATGCATTTCAAATGACACAAAATACGCATTCCAAATTATACATATATAATACGCATTTCAAATGATACACAAAATACTCATTCCAAATGATACATAAAATACGCATTTCAAATGACACAAATTACGCATTCCAAATGATACATATAAAATACGCATTCCAATTGATACATAAAATACGCATTCCAAATGATACATGACAACCATTCAATGCTCTTTATGGAATGACTAGGAACTTTAAATCAGGCCCGTCAATCCCCTTCAGACAATTCCTCACGAGGGACATCTGAGGGAAAACTGCCTTCTTCTCGAGCTTGCAAAAGCGTCAAATTTCCTTCCGATCGATCTCCCGAGAACATTTGTGACTGTTTCATCAAAATTCGCGCATTTATCGTTCCCAGTCCCTTCTAATAATAATTCCGGCATCAGAGACATAAAATTTTTTTTTTTTGAAGGCGCAGATAATGTTCTCGTAAATCACGAGGTTGATATATTGCCAATCTTTATAAAATACTCCCGGAGACGGCAAATGTAGAGAGGGAGTGGTTTGAAAAATGTAGCGCCATATTGGAACGAGGCACAGACACCGTATCGATGTACGCTCATCGAAATATAGACTTTTTATTTTATTTAAATAGTTAAGCACCGAACGGGGAACCAAAATACGAAAGTAAAAGATAAACTTCTTATTTTTTTTCAGAGAACAACGCACAAACAGGGAACCAAAATGCGTAATTAAAATGGATAAACAAACCTTCTAAATCATCATCATCATCTTTATAACTCGATAAAAAGATGGCGGACACGAAACTAAACCTAGACTCACAAATAACTCGCAAGAAGAAGAATTCGCCACAGAGTGGAACGAATCGTATCATTAATCCAGCGTAACAAATATTCCTTTAAAATACTTCCTGCTCTTAAGAATGAGAGACGAGGGAATACGGCAGGAAGAATGAACAGGGGAATGGAAAGAATATGGGACAAGAAATATTACGATGACGATGCTAATAGGACTTTTGCGCGGCGAATTAAATCTTTTATTTATTGAAGGGACCCTTCGCCCGTGACCACACACGAACTTTCTCTCTCTCTCTCTCTCTCTCTCTCTCTCGTTCTTCTATATCTCTATCTCATTAAATAGTAGAGGAATATTATGTATATATGTAATATAATATATATATATATATATCTAATATATATATATATATATATATAGAAGAGAGAGAGAGAGAGAGAGAGAGAGAGAGAGAGAGAGATACAAAACATCTCTCTAGTTCTTTCTATCTCTCTCTCTCATTAAATAGTAAAGGACATATATATATATATATATATAGGGGAGAGAGAGAGTAAGAGAGGAGAAACGAGAGAGAGCCAGAGAGAGAGAGAGAGATACAAAACCATCATTATCAGACGTTTACCGGGAGCCGCCCAGACCTACCGAAGTTAAAATAACCTATACAAAAGAGACACGGGAGTTTTTTTGTTTTTTTCTGAAGCCAATATCTCTCCCGTAGTAAATCTCTCTCTCTCTCTCTCTCTCTCTCTCTCTCTCTCTCTCTCTCTCGTATTAATTCCTTTTCCTTCCGTATCCATTCGCCAGATACAGCGAGGGGGGTGAGGAGTATAAATAGCGCGCTAATATACCCTCTCCCCTCCTCCTTCCCCTAACTATCTTTCCGCTCCACTAAAAAGCTCTTTCGTGAGAGATGGGGAAAGAAAGTGGGTGGAGTGGGCGGGCGGGTGAGTGGCTGGGAGGGAGACTTTTGGAGGAGGGGTAGGTAGGTAGGAGGGGGAGTTGGGTGGCTCCCCAGGGCAGGGAATGGTATGGAATGGTATACCACGGTCCATGGGAGCTTCAGTAACAAATGGGCGTTTCAGGCTGCTTGGAGATACGGAGAGGATTCGTGGGCGGTTGTGTGGTTTAGATCCGCCCACGGACCAGACACTTCTTGGGGCGGGGGCGACAAGGCGCCCACAATGCATGAGGTGGCACCCATGAACGTGTCCGGATACGTGAAAAACAAAACTATGGTATGTATGAATATGAATTTCAGACTTGAATGTGTTCGAGTTTGAAACGTTGCATTCTGGATGTGTCTGGACAATGCCCTGGCTTGAAGCGGCAAGTCTGAGCTCATCTGGATTTGAAAGATTCAACAATGACCTTGACCTTGACCTTGACCTCGACCTTGACAAATTTCGGCCACGAGAAGAAAAACACGAACGCCTTCAAACATTCAGTCCGAACATGACCAGATGTGATCCACGTGTCTCCACGGGTAAGGTCGTCCGCCTACACTCTTGAGTTGTGGAGAGAAAGAGAAAAGCCTCTAAAGTTCTCTCTCTCTCTCTCTCTCTCTCTCTCTCTCTCTCTCTCTCTCTCTCTCTCTCTCCTTTAAAGGACGAAAATTGGGAGGAAAAGATCTTCAGGTGGCTAATAAACTGTTAGGGTATATGGCACCCCAGAGATTGGAATTTTCGGGTGGGGGAAGGAGACAGAAGAAAAATGAAGCAAATAGGGGGGACGGGGGTAGGGGGGGGTACGGGAGGGGGGGTGGGAGAATGCCAAAAATTCTTCAGCCATTGCTTTGTCGTGTTGTTATTTCCAGGCTTTGACGTCTACGAGGTTCCACCAATGCGAATAAGTCTGGATGACCAGCCGCTGCCTCGAGGAAATCATCTTCTCTAAAGAGAAATGCGATGGAAAATGATCAATTCATTCCGGGTTACGAGACAAGATAATACTATATGTTCTGTATGATACAGCCTCAATGCGAGAAGTGTAAATAAGCTGGTAACTTATACAGAAATCTACCGCAGTTCAAGATGTATTCTCAAATTAAAAAAGAAAGCCACGCGTTTTTCCTTTGAAAAATTCCTACTGGTTAGAAGTAAGATGTCTCGTGTGATGCAGCCTCAGTGTGAGAGGTTGGACTTCATTTCTCAAGAGAGAAATGAATTAATAACGTCTACAGAGGTCTACCATATTTTAAGTTTTATTCTTAGGGTAAAAAATATGGCAATGATATCGCTGCATTTTTCACCTAAACTAGGTTACTAGAGGCGAGTGCTAAAATCCACGGTCAGCTTCAGCGCTGTTTCACCAGCGAAAATCAAAATAAACAGCTATATTTTATTAGAAATAATTGTTCTGTACTGTTTAACAAGATTTTTCCTACATTTTCATCCCAATAAATAAATCATAAATATCCCATTCTAAAATTCCTTTATCTTTAACTCAACGTGAAACACCTTTTTCAGACCTATTTAGGCTCTTCCACAGGGCTTTCCTAAACCCACAACAAGAAAAACAACAACAAATTAGTTTGTAGGCTTACTCCCCGAGTAAACGAAAATAAAGCAATGATGTGGGTGCATTTTTCACCTAAAAAATTCATGTCTGGTTAGAAGGTAAGATACGTTTTACATTACAGTCTCAATGCGAGAAGTACGACCTAATTCCTTGAGAACAAAATAACTAAAAGACTCAATAAATTCTACAGAACTCCATCACAGAACTCCAGTAAAATAA
>NC_061093.1:57045852-57063352 GCF_015104395.2 Macrobrachium nipponense | reverse complement strand
TCCCCCTCCCCTACTATCTCTCACCCTCTCTACGCCCCTTTCCACTATTCTCCCACGCCCACCGCCCACCAAAACCATACTACTATAAGTACAAACATTCGAAGTACCCGCCCAAATCAAAACTGGTGGTCGTTCTTTAATTAAAATTCGACCCCAAAACCGGGAGATCGACTACGAAACAGGAGGCCAGAATAGCTTTTTTTATTTTTAGGGATGGGGTGGGGGGGGGGCGTGAATTCGAGAGGCGTTAGATCCGCCATTGGTCCCAGTTATTAGGATAACAAAGTCGAGGTCAGTCGACTGACTATTACGAGCAGGAATGCGTAATACAAACTAACAACTCACTCACTCACTCTCTCTCTCTCTCTCTCCTCTCTCTCTCTCTCTCTCTCTCTCTACAATTAATTCTTGTGAGATGACGATATACAAAACTTTTTGGGTATCGTGTATTATTATTATTATTTTTTTATTTATTTATTTTTTTTGCTCTATCCATTCGACTGGGTGGTATTTATAGTGTGGGGTTCACCGGGTTGCATCCTGCCTCCTCCTTAGGAGTCCATCACTTTTCTTTACTATGTGCACCGTTTCTAGGCTCACACCTCTCAGCAATGAGTCCTGGAGCTACTTCAGCCTCTAGTTTTTCTAGATTCCTTTTCAGGGATCTTGGGATCGTGCCTAGTGCTCCTATTTTATTATTATTATTATTATTATTATTATTATTATTTATTAGAATTATTTTTTATTTTTTATTATTATTATTATTATTATTATTAAAATTCAGAAAATGAAAACTATTCATATGGAACAAGACCACCAAAGAGCCACCGACTCGAAACTCAAGCTTCCAAAGAATGTGAAAGGAAATTACAGAGTGCAGAGATTTTACTTATCAAAAAGAAAAAGAAAAAAAAATAGATTAATAAAGACAGAAATGTATTGAAATGCAAGAGGAATAGCATTATGATAGTAATGTATCATCTTCACTTTTAACCCTCGCTTGAATTAGCACGAGATCCTCAGGAAGACTGGTCCACAGCTTGATTCTTCACATAGCATAGACTATAATGGAATGGAATATAAAATTCTGGCCAAAGGCCAAGCGCTGGGACCTACGACGTTGAGGTCATTCAACGATAAAACGGAAATTAGGAGTAAATGGTTTGAAAGGTGTAACATGAGGAAAACCTATGCAACAATTACCAGGAGAGGGTGGAGGAAAAGTCAGATGGAAGAAGGGAATATGGAAGGAGGTACAGTAAAAAGGAACGAAAGGGGTTGCAGCTAGGGTCTGTAACGATGCAGCGAAGAACCTCAAGTAATGCATAAAGTGCATCGCGTGAGGTCTACTGGAGGCACTACGCCTTCCACTCCCTACAGGAAACTTAGTATACAGTATATAAAATGCAGCAATAGAATTCTGTCTCCGCTAGATATATACAAAAACTGGACGTCATGAATCCGAGATTAATCTTAGTTACTCCTGTCTGTTTATTACAACCAAACCATTATTATTATTTTTTTTTTTTATTTTTTTTTTTTTATTTATTTAAATTATTTTTTTTTTAATTTTTTTTTTTTTTTTTTGCTCCTATCACAGTCCCATCCAATTCCGAACTGGGTGATATTTATAGTTTGTGGGGTTCCGGTTTGCAATCCTGCCTCCTTAGGAGTCCATACACTTTTTCTTTACTATGTGTGGCCCGTTTCTAGGATCACCACTCTATCTGCAATGGAGTCCCTGGAGCTACCTTCAGCCTCATAGTTTTTTTCTAGATTCCTTTCCCTTTTCAGGGATCTTTGGGGATCGTGGTCCTAGTGCTCCTATGATTATGGGTACGATTTCCACTGGCATATCCCATATCCTTCTTATTTTCTATTTTCAGATCTTGATACTTATCCATTTTTCCCTCTCTTATTATTATTATTATTATATTATTATTATTATTATTATTATTATTATTATTATTACTTATTATTATTATTATTATTATTAATTATTTCAGTAAATGAAACCTATTCACATGTAACAAGCCAACCAAAGGGGCCACCGACTTGAAATTCAAGTTTCCAAAGAATACTATGCTTTTCATTTGAAAGAAGCTACAGAAGGTAATGAGAAATACCGAAAGAAATCATCATTCATCAAAAAAAGAAAAACGAAATAAATTATTAGGTAAATAGACAGAAATGGAAATAAATAATCAAAATACAAGGTATATTGTTTTGAGGTAAGGTAATGAAGGCGTTGCATCCTTGATTGAACTTTCGATCTTCCTAAATAAATAAAAAATAAATAAAAAAAAACTTTTAACTTGATCTAAATCTTAATTATAGCATTCCAGAAGCACCAACGGAACCGTTGAACGACTCTGAATCAAACTTCTGGCGTTTTGAATAACTTCTTTATGCACCAAAAGACTTCTTAACTAATTCAGTCCTCAACAGAACTTCCATCCTTGTACCAATCTCATCAGCGAACTATTTCTAACTCATTCGGATTCATAGGCGCAGTCTCCAAGATATTTCGAATTAGGGCTGAGAATTAGTCCCGTCTGTGACATCTTTATTAAGGCTTAATCTCAGTCGTGAAAACAAGTAAAAAATTAAGTAAAAAAAAAAAGGTTGAAAACACGTCTCTACTCCCGATAAAAAAATTTGAGTTTGTATCTTAATAATATGTCTTTGAAGGCTAAAATAATCTACTATCAAAGCAGAGAGAAACAAAACCTTTAAATCAACTCATTTACCGAGCCTACGCCCAGTGCTAGAGTTACATTCACCTCTTCTTCGAAATCAGTTCGATTCTAAATGACCACAATTACTCACACATACCAAATGAAAAAAAGTTAATAACTGCGATATATTAATACCACCACCGTCAACGTAAACAGAGCACAGTAGGTCACACAGTAGGTCACAGGGTCACAATAAGATCAAATAAAAATGACACTCGCCTCAACAATTCGTCAATAGGAAATAATCGAACATGAAAGACACTTTCAGCTTTACAACAAATCAACTGTATCACAAAAAATAAGTCATTATTGATACGACACGACAACATCGACGTTCATTAACGTGGGTGGGTGACTGCACACACACACACACACACACACACACACAGAGAGAGACGAGAGAGATGAGAGAGAGGGGGGAAGAGAGAGAGAGAGAGAGAGAGAGAGAGAGCAACTGCATACAGATATTTCATTCACAAATCCACCTGCTCTTTGGGGATATGCTTCCATGCCAGTGCATGCATTATTCTCTCCTCTCTCTCTCTCTCTCTCTCTCTCTCTCTCTCTCTCTCTCTCTCTTTTTTTTTTACACTTGACATCTAAAAACACTGCTCTAAGCTTTACAATTCCATCTGACATTTCCGAATCATGAAAATTCAAGATGAAGGCCAGAGTACCAAAATCAATACGAGTCGAAATGCCACATCCTACCTTTACTTTACACCCATTCTGGGTTTTCTCAGAAGTCCCGTGAAGATCATTCGATTGCTAAACCCACTTCAAACTAGTTTTTAAAATGAAATAAAGATTGATTGAAATAGATTTCATTGAAAGGAATTAGCTTGTGAAGGCGGGAACGGTTTGTCGCCCAGAACTCTCTCAAAAACATCAATAATTATAATAAAAGGTTAAAACCTTGTTTCCACCCATTCTCAGTAGTCTAGTGTAGACCATTCGATTGCTAATCCACTTCCGGCTGTTTTTAATGAAATGAAGTTTATTTAAAACAGTTTTCATTAAAAAAAAAAACTAATAAAGACTTTAAAAATCCTAGATAATTAGAATCACATAAAGGTTAACAAACATTTCTTTGTATCCATTTTCAGAATTCCAGTGTAGATCATTCGATTGCTAACCCACTTCTAACAAGTTTTTAGATTAAATAAAAAGAAGTTTTACACAGTTTTAATTGTTAAAATTAGCTAGAGAGGTGTGTGACGTATCGTCACTTAGAACTCTCAAAAACATAGAATAATTAAAATCACGTAAAAGCTGACATGTAGTCCTATGCACTCATTTTCTGAAGTCCCTTGAAGACCATTTGATTACTAACCCGCCTCAAACTATTTTTCTTAAAAGAAATAAAAGATTATTTAAAACAGTTTTCACTCTAAAACTTAGCCAGTGAGGTCTGTGACGGTTTCTGGTTCAGAACATGAAAACCGCAAACAATTAGAATCACAGAGATTCTCAGAGACTGCTGATCGGATAAAGCGGAATACTTAAGGTTTAACAGAGACCGCTGAGAGATATAAAAGGATACTTGATATAATCGAGAGACTCGAGCACGAATATAAAAAGAAGGGAGTTTCGCTGACACAGCAAAATAAGACTCAGGGACCTGAATAAAAGAACCAAAACACAGTAGCAGTAGCAGCCATCTCTCGGTCCTATAAATGGAACATGAGGTTACGTCATGCGGGGATCATATGGGGACGAAGCTCGCTTTTTATATAGAATGAGAGAGAGAGAGAGAGAGAGAGAGAGAGAGATTTATATGAATTGAGAAAGAGGAGATTTGTAAGAATTAAGGGAGAGAGATTTACAAGAATTGAGAGAGAGAGAGAGAGAGAGAGAGAGAGAGAGAGAGAGAGAGAGAGAGAGATTTATAAGACTTTTAGAGAAAGAAAAAGAGAGAGATTTATAGGCTTAGAGAGAGATATTTATGACCTGAAGAGAGAGAAAGAGATTTATTTTAGAAGATTGAGAGAGGAGAGAGAGAGAGAGAGAGAGAGAGAGAGAGAGAGAGAGAGAGATTTATAAGACTTTTAGAGAAAGAAAAAGAGAGAGATTTATAGGCTTAGAGAGAGATATTTATATGAACTGAAAGAGAGAGAAAGAGATTTATAGGAATTGAGAGAGAGAGAGAGAGAGAGAGAGAGAGAGAGAGAGAGATTTATAGGCATAGAGAGAGAGGGAGTTATTTATATGAATTGAAAGAGAGAGCGAGAGAGATTTATAAGACTTTGAGAGAGAGAGAGAGAGAGAGAGAGATTTATAAGACTTAGAGAGAGAGAGAGAGAGAGAGAGAGAGAGAGAGAGATTTGTAGGCTTGGAGAGAGAGAGATATTTATATGAATTGAAAAAGAGAGATAGAGAATTTATATGAATTGAAAGGGAGGGCGAGAGAAATTTATAAGAATTGAGAGAGAGAGAGAGAGAGAGAGAGAGAGAGTCAAGTCCAGTTAATGCGACGCCGCCTGACAGTACAGGTAACGAAATAACATTCAATAAAATCCACAAAAATGACAGAAGGGTCTGCGTAACTACAGCAAATACAAAACAAGTCGCGTTTTTATATTGCACTTTATTGTCTGAGCCTTTGTCAATAAATCCCTCAGAAGCAATGCCGTGACCTACTACAGACAATGACCTCGCAGGATGTGAAATCTGCAAATGGATTTCTGTCGCACAAAAAAGCCACCCGAGCCTGAAGGAGGAAAAAAAAAACTCAGGCTATATTTAGTGCTTGAAGAAGGATAATGGTATAAAAAGAACCCAGAAAAGACAGAATCGGCCTTTTAACTCGAAGAGACAAGATAAAGTCATCAACTTGCTTCCATTGCAACTCACAGGCCATAAAATACAGCAACAAAAGGCATAAGGAAAATGGACCAGGGTAGCAGGACCCGACCCTCTCCCTACCCCCTCCCTCCCTCCCCCCTCGCTCTCTCTCGTTCCCTCTCCAAAACCACCTCCCTCCCCAACTCCTCTTCCTCTTCCCCGCCAAATAAAAGATCTTGAAATGCGTTGTGGGTCTGTGTCTTTTATTTAATGAGCTGACAGTTGGGTGGTGGAAATATACAATGTTGGAGAGAGAGAGAGAGAGAGAGAGGAGGAGCATGGGGTATGCAGGAGGAGGAGAGAGAGAATGTGGAGGTATATAGGGAAGGGGTGACAGGAGGGGAGAGGAGGTGAAGATATACAATAGATGTGGAGAAGGTCAAGCCAAATAAAAACAAGAAGACGAAAAAGAGTGAGAAGGAGGAGGAGGAGGAGGGAGGGAGAGGAGAGAGTGGGAGAGGAGATGGGGGAGGCAAGTGAGAAAGGGAAGAGAGGGAGGAGGAGGAGGAGGAGGGAGGTGTAAGACAGAAGAAAAGGTGTTTCCGTTCATTACCAACGAAAGGAACAATGCGACGTCGCTGTGGTGAGCAATAACAAGGGGGGAGTCCTTCACGCCTCGTTAGGACTTCGATTAAATCGGGGTTGCTCCTCCTCCTCCTCCGTCCGCCTCCGACAGGAGAGAGAGAGAGAGAGAGAGAGAGAGAGATGAGAGAGAGAGATGCTGCCCCCTGCCCCCACATGCCTTTTTCTCATTCTTACCTTTTTCTAGCGGTGTTTTTCTTCGTTGACTGAAAGGTAACGAAGATATTTGTGCATCCGTTCAGTGCAATTACTCTGATGAGTTTCTGTCAACGGATGGGAAAAATCGGCGTCTTGATTTTTATTCGGTAAGAAACAATAGCCGCCCCCACCCCCGCCCCTCACTCTCTCTCTCTCTCTCTCTCTCTCTCTCTCTCTCTCTCTTTTACAATTCATATAATCTCTCTCTCTCTCTCTCTCTCTCTTAATTCCTATAAATCTCTCCCTCTCTCTCTTTCAGTTCATATACATATCTCTCTCTGAGCCAACCCCCCCCCTCTCTCTCTCTCTCTCTCTCTCTCCTCTCTCTTCTCTCTAAAAGTCTTATAAATCTCTCTCTCTCTCTCTCTCTCTCTCTCTCCTCTCTCTCTCTCTCTCCTCTCAGAACAACATAAATTTCCAAAGCACTTCTTCCCTATCAACACGAAGCATTTAATCTCTCCATTCCAGACCCGACAAACGTCAAAACATGGTGGCGTAACAGGTGAGAAGTCTGGCTGTCACGTCACAGCTATACCGCCACAAAGCGAGTTTAACTCTCGCACATTTACTGATTTGTGCGATACGTAACCGAGCAACAGTTGTGCTATTGTACCTTTGGAAGATTGCTCAGCTTAGGTGGATATGAAATCGAAGTATAATCGACAGAACTGGATGGTCGATATAATCTGGGTAACGATTTGTCCGAGAACTCTGTAACTCTGTATTTACAGATTTGTACAATATGTAACCTTCAGAACGAGAGAGATGGAGAGAGAGCAAAAGATAAAATAGAGAGAGAACAACAGAGAGAAAAAGATACGGAAAAGAGCGAGAGAGAACAAGAGAGCAAGTGAAGAAAGAGAGAAAGAGAGAGCAAGAGAGAAAAAAAAAGATAAAGAAAGAGAGAACAAGAGAGAAAGGGAGGAAAAGGGAGAGAACAAGAGACAAGAAAAAGAGATAAAGAGAGATAAAACAAGAGAGAAAAAGAGAAACAGAGAGAACAAGAAAAAATAGAAAAAAAGAGAGAACAAGAGAGAAAAAATGAAAAAAGAGAGAGAAAATGACAGAAAGAGAGAAAGAGCAAGAGAGAAAAAGAGAGACTTATAAGCATAGGTGGAAATGAAATTCAAAGTCACATAAGATAACTAAACGACAAAATGTTGACGATTTGTTCGATAACTAAATTGTCAACATTATCTGCAACGTCACTCCTATCAAAGGGGAAAAAATGCAACAAAGGTAATTCTACAACCACCTGTAGCACAAACATCAATATATAGACACAGAGGGAGAATAACTATTGCACTGCTGAGAGAGACAGAATAAAGATACTTTGGAATTTGCCATCACAAAATCGTGTACTTGTTTCGTATGCCTAATTCGTTCGACAATCGGGACAAGCAAGAATGACGTATAGATGACGTTGGGTATAATGGTAAACATACTACTAGAAATAAATATACGATATAGGAGTGTACGCATTTGTGCGCTCGCGCGCATATGCGGACATCCGCGCACACGCAACTCCAGTGACAAGCAATAAACGGATGACGTAAAGCAGGGTAATGAAGAATGACGTCAAACAGTGACGTAACCCAGCAGAAGAAGACGAACAAGAAGTAGGTCACCAAATCTTGTTTGTAATTTGCTCCCGATACCATTAACCGGTTGAGCAGACCGGCTTATGCAAATGGCCAGTCTCACGCCCTCTCTTTTCTCCTCTCTCGTCTCTCTCTGTCATCCTCTCTCATCCTCCATCTCTCTCTCTCAATGAAAAGAGACAGCGAGAGACAAGGGTTGGAGATCGTAAGTCATCAAACTGTTGGATCTCTCATTCCACTTTTTCTCCTTGGCAAGCCTTAAGCCACCTCTCTCTCTCTCTCTCTCTCTCTCTCTCTCTCTCTCTCTCTCTAAATTGAGTTTTTTTATTTAAGGTTTTAGAGTCGGTTACCTCTCTCTCTCTCTCTCTCTCTCTCTCTCTCTCTCTCTCTCTAAGATGAGTTTTTCATTTTAGGTTTTAGTGTCGGTTATCTCTCTCTCTCTCTCTCTCTCTCTCTCCTCTCTCTCTCTCTCTAGATCTAGATCTAGATCTAGTGTATATAAACCTATATACGTGTATGGATTTTTGCATTTGACAGATATGCACTTATATAAATACATACATACATGCATATATGTTTATTATGTATATACATATATATATGTGTAATAATTTCCGGTTCTTAAGTAACCTCTCCCTAAGAAGTATTTCCTTAACTACTTTTCCTTGAAAGCACTTAGGTAAACAATAAACAACCAGATATATCATGTACACGGACTTCTTTTTGTTAAAAAATCATTTCCTCTCCTACAATTTCAGATGTCTGTTTTCTACTTGCGAACGAACTTAGTTAATATCTACACACCTCTTTTTCTCTTCCTTATCTTTCAACAACCTAACAAAGTTTCAGATACTAGTTTGGTCGATTCAGTCTTATCAGTATGCGAGACTAAAGAAAAAAACAATCAAAAACTTGCCCAAACTACCTCAACATACTATTATATACTTGTATCATTTTTCTACCTCACAAAATCATATTTGCTATGCTTTCAACTGCTTTCGCACATATGAACTGCTTTACAAAAATCTAACATGTTAATTTCAAGCAAATTCATTACGACCTTGGACACAACTTTCAACAAAAAAAAACACAAACACACACACATGCGTTGTTCTTTTAGTTAACATCTACTTTCCCTTTATAAATATTTTCTAAGTTATTTACAAATGCCATTTAGTTCCCCAAGTTTAGTATCAAAATTATTTTAATTTTTCTTCAATGCTCTCACTCAGATGCCTTACACACAAAAAAAAATCCAACCTATTTTCAACCTTAAATGCGCAGGCAAGAGATCGACAAGAAATAAAAACTCAACAGAGAGAGAGAGAAGAGAGAGAGAGAGAGAGAGAGCCACACCGTAATCACAATCCAGCACGTTCTTCTTTATCTCAAGCATCCGGCATCTTTGAGGAATAAAGTAGAGAGAGAGAGAGAGAGAGAGAGAGAGAGAGAGAGAGAGGCTTCAAACGATCGGAAATCGGGTCAAGTGTCGGAAAGGACCTCACTTGATCAACTGCTAAAAACCAATTTTATCTTGGGCGGGAGGGGGGTTGAGGAGAGGGGGCCCCCTGATGAGGGGGGCGGGATTTCACCTCTAAAACGTCTAAAAAAATCTTGGGAAAATTTCCCATTTTCTCTTTTTTCCTTTTTTTTTTTTTTTTTTTTGGCTTCCATCATTCTGTCAGTGGAGAGGAAGGAAGGTTTAATTTCCTGCTCATCTTATTAACTCTTGGATTCCTCCTTTCATTATGGCGTTAATTTTGACTTCCCCCCACCTCCCCAACCCCCTTTCCTCCCCCCCCTTCTTCACTTCCCATAACCAACCCCCCCTCCCTCCCTCACCAAACCCCCACCCAACTCACGATTGGCCTCTCCGCGTGTTTGTCCAATCAGCAATATTCCTTAATTCTCTCGCCCTACCGTGTGTTATTTGCCTCCGTAGGGCGGCTTTAATTTCGTCAACAAGACCAAACTCGATTAAAATGGTTTTTCTTGTCACTGACGAGGTAAGAACGCGAAATATCTCCTCCTGATATTTATTCATAGAAATTTTCTATTTAGAAAAATGTGTGGACGTATATTCACAAATCTCTCTGGGGATTTGTTGCATCATTTTTAGCATTTTATTTTCGCTTACTCGAGGAGCAAGCCTACAAATCAGTTTGTTGTTGTTGTTGTTGTTGTTCTTATTGAAGGGGGAGGGGTGGTTAGGAAAGCCCTATGGAAATGCCTAAAAAGGTATGGAAAAAATAGATTAAATAGATTAAAAGACAAAATAATATATATAAATCAAAGAAAAAAATTAATTATTTTAACAGAAAAATCAAACAAATTAAAATGAAATATATATAAATCAAGAGAAAAAATAAATGAAAAATATTTGAGAAATTGAATTAATAAAAGAAAAATATAAATTAAAAGAAAATAAAAATGAATTAAAAGAAAAAACCAATTAAATGAAAATTATTAAATTAAAAAAACAAAATTAATTAATTAAAAGATTCGAAACGAAATAAAAAATAAATTAAATTAAAAAAATAAATTATTTAAAATTTTGAAACGAAATAAAAAATAAATTAAATAAATCAAAAGAAAATTCAATTAAATAAGTGAAACAAAAATTAATTAAAAGAAAATATCAGTTAAATGAATAAATTTAACATTTCAAAAGAAAAAATCAATCAAATTTATAAAAAATAATTTAAATAAATTTAAATTGAAAATCAAATAAATGAAAACAAAAATTAAATGAATTAAAGGAAAAAATATATCAAATAAATTAAAATAAAAAATATATCCAATAAATTAAAAGAAAAAATCTATTAAATAGATTAAAAGAAAAAATATATCAAATAAATTAAAAGAAAAATGGATCAAACAATTAGCTAAAAAGTAAATTATTAAAATAGGAGGAGAATTAAACAGAAAAGCTCTCCGTTACGTCCCGTCAACTTGGGAAAATAAAACGACGTCTGCATCCGCCCCCTTTCTTTTAGAGAAAAATACGTATGAAAGCATGCGAGATTCAGTTAATTTCCCTCTTTCCCCCATTCATCTGTGGAATTAATCTTGCGTTAAGTGGGAGAGCCCATAAAAGCTCACTTATCTTCCGCTCCCGGAGAAATAGAGGAGAGAGGATGTATCAACACATCCGCTGAAACCGCTCTCTCTCTCTCTCTCTCTTCTCTCTTCTCTCTCTCTCTCTCTCACATACACACACACACACACACACACACACACGCACACACGTAAATATTCTATTTCTTGCCATATGTTCATTGCTTCAATATACTTGTACAAAGTTTAATAAAATGGAGAAAAAGCTCTCTCTCTCTCTCTCTCTCTCTCTCTCTCTCTCTCTCTCTCTCTCTCTCTCAACTTATAAATGAACAACTTCGTAGCACATGTGGTCTTGTACTTGAGTTATTTTAAGAAAACACAAAAACGAGAAATCCCAGTCTTAATAAAATAAGTATTTTGGAAAAATCTAAGCAAGTGTTCGCATGTATTGATTACATAGCAAAAATGGAATAGAAAAATACAAAGCTGATGCATGTTCCCAGTGGCGAATCTTATTAAAAATGCAAAATCCTGGGGAACCCTCACAGACTTTCTTATATACCTTGTTAACGGTGTGTACTTCTAATCAATCATATCTGATACCCGAGTCACAAAGGAACTAGTAAAGTTTAACGATTTGCACTTGTTTCATATACAAACACCCTAACATAAAGACTGTAAACACGGGTAGATTCCAACTGGTTTGTTCTCATATCAGTCAAGATTCTTGAGAAATGGCTTTGGCACGGAGAAATGAATATTTTATAAGATATGTCGAATAGCGGTACTCCAGTAAAAAAAAAAAAAAAATAACAATGTTCACAATCATTGGAAATCCAAAACAAGATATTCTGGAAATAACTGCATAAAAAAAAAAAAAAAAAAAAACTGGCTTCAACAACCCATGGGGTACTTCCAAATCGTATTTCACAAATATTACTAGTTTCAATATACCGGCACAAAGTTTAATAAAACGGAGAAAAATTTTTCAATTATAACTCTCTCTCTCTCTCTCTCTCTCTCTCTCTCTCTCTCTCTCTCTCTCTCTCTCTCTCTCACACACACACACACACACATGCATATCCCATTTTCCGTTTTTAATCAAGTCCGTTGCAACCACTTATCTTTAAGTCTCCCTTCGCTCCCCCCCCCCCCTCTCTCTCTCTCTCTCTCTCTCTCTCTCTCTCTCTCTCTCTCTCTCTCTCTCTCTCCTTGATATTGTTCTTTCTAAGTTTTTGGCTTCCTACTACCAGTACGAGATCATCATAATTCCAGGCATTTATTTCCTTAATGATTCGGGTAGTTGAATGCCATCTCACTTCAAAGCGCTAGCATCATACCTTAAGAATGACAACCGAAAACAGTTGTCGACAAGTGACTCACAAGCACCTGTCCATTACTAATGCCTACTGTGGTGGTGCACTGATGACAGCACTACTGCCTTATGGGACAGAAGGGAAGGGCATAAGATCCCTCGACACATGAAACAACGGATTGGCCCATTGAAATTGGGAAGGTTATACAATTCAAAGAATTTTACCTACACTAAATCCGTTTTCAGAGACATGATATATTTCAAAGTTTTGTTACTTAAACTATTCAGAAAAATCCACGGCAGTCAGAAAATACAAAGTTTATGTTAAAGATAACAAATTCATGTCTACAACACTTACATTTTCACGACTGCGTGAAAGCAACAGAAAAACTATTAAGTAGAAAGTATTGTTATTATTTATTTTTTTGGCTTTATCACAGTCCTCCAATTCCACTGTGTGGTTTTATAGTGTGGGATTCCGGGTTGCATCCTGCCTCCTTAGGAGTCCATCACTTTTCTTACCATGTGTGCCGTTTCTAGGATCACACTTCTGCATGAGTCCTGGAGCTACTTCGGCCTCTAGTTTTTCCAGATTCCTTTTCAGGTCTTGGGATCGTGCCTAGTGTTCCTATGATTATGGGTACAATTTCCACTGGCATATCCCATGTCCTTCTTATTTCTATTTTCAGGTTTTTATACTTATCCATTTTTTTTACTTTCTTTCTCTTCAACCCTGGTGTCCCATGGTATTGCGACATCAATGAGTGATACTTTCTTCTTGATTTTGTCAATCCACGTCACGTCTGGTCTGTTTGCACGTATCACCCTATCTGTTCTGATACCAGAGTCCCAGAGGATTTTTGCCTGATCGTTTTCTATCACTCCCTTAGGTTGGTGCTCGTACCACTTATTACTGCAAGGTAGCTGGTGTTTCTTGCACAGGCTCCAGTGGAGGGCTTTTGACACTGAATCATGCCTCTTTTTGTACTGGCTCTGTGCAAGTGCTGGACATTCGCTTGCTATGTGGTTTATAGTTTCATTTTTCGTATTGCACTTCCTACATATGGGAGAGATGTTACTTCCTTCTATCGTTCTTTGAACATATCTTGTTCTTAGGGCCTGATCTTGTGCCGCTGTTATCATTCCTTCAGTTTCCTTCTTGAGCTCTCCCCTCTGTAACCATTGCCATGTGTCATCGCTGGCTAGTTCTTTAGTCTGTCTCATGTATTGTTCGTGCATTGGTTTGTTGTGCCATTCCTCTGATCTGTTTGTCATTATCCTGTCTTTTCTCCTACTTTTATCAGTCCTTCTTCCCATTATTATTATTATTATTATTATTATTATTATTATTATTATTATTATTATTATTATTATTATTATTATTATTATTATTATTATTATTATTATTCATAAGATGAACCCTGTACAAATGGAACAGACCAACAAGGGCCACTGACCTGAAATTCAAGCTTCTAAAGAATATAGGTCAATCATACTCTTTCCCTTTTCAATTAACATTACGTAATTACGAAAGTAACTAAGGACAAAAGCATACGAGAAGCTGCGGACGACAGAAATAGTACATAGCAATTATTCAAATGGAAAAGTTATACTTGGCTTCCCCGACTTAATGCAACTTGATAATCGGGTTTCTGAAGAAGAAATTTCCACTTTTTTCAATCAACAAAGTTTCTGTAAAACGGAGAACTACTTTTCTATTCTACCCTATCTCTCTCTCTCTCTCTCTCTCTCTCTCTCTCTCTCTCTCTCTCTCTCTCTCTCTCTCTCTCTCCTTCCGTGTGAAGTTAATTTTTCGTTTCAGGAAAAAATATACGTAATCCCCCTCTTCTTTCATTAAGTTCATCCAATGAAATTATATGTATATGTGTATACATACATACATACATACATACATATATATATATATTATATATATATATATATATAATATATATATATATATATAACACACACATATATATATATATATATATATATAGATATATATATATATATGATAGTTATATTAATTATGTATGTATATATATATGTATATATATGTATATATATATATATATATATATATATATATATATATATATGAAATATAGTTATATTAATAATGTATAAATATATATTATAATATATATATATATATATATATATTATATATATATATTATATATATATATATATACAATATAAAAATTCACTTACAATCCCCCTAAAGAATCGCCAACTCACAAGCGCATAATGGGAAGCTTTTAGCACTGTCACTGAAAAAAAAAATGAAAATGTTCCCTGCGCCAGTGATAACCATTAACAGCTATCAATCAAGCATGAAAGGGAGAAGTATACGTTTTTAAAAAACTGTCAGGAGATGTCTTTGGTAACAGAGCTTTACACGGGTTGCGTATTGAAGTTGTCCCACACGCAGATATGGAGAGAGAGAGAGAGAGAGAGAGAGAGAGAGAGAGAGAGAGAGAGAGAGAGAGAGAGAGAGAGCCACTAGAAACAGAATGCAACCAACAATACCCTTATTTGCTTACAGGTTTAACTTTTCAAGTGATAATACAGATTTGAGGTTTTATTAATTAATCAGTAACTGTAGCTTAGTCCTAGTGGGACCTGTACGTGCTCTCTCTCTCTCTCTCTCTCTCTCTCTCGCTATATATATATATATATATATATATATATATATATATATATATATATATATATATATATATATATATATATATATATATATATATATATTACATTTCTAGCTTTCTACTATTTATATTTTTATATATAAACAGTTATATATCCTTCATGTATATTTATACTCTCTCTCTCTCTCTCTCTCTCTCTCTCTCTCTCTCTCTCTCTCTCTCTCTCTCTCTCACACACACACACACACACACACCGCATACCACGTTCTGATTTAATTAAAGCTTTATGTAAACTGCAAAATAGTTTATCCCGTTCCAAAAATGCCACGAAAGCCATTCAGACCAAATGTCCGTTATCGTACAAATGACTCTAGGACGGATATACGAAAAAATGAAAAAAGGCCATTTTTGCAATCTGTTGTAAAAGTATTTCTGAAATTTGCTGTAAAATAATTTGGAAATCTTCTGTTATAACTATTTTTGAAGTATTTTTGAAATTTGCTGTAAAAGAAATATTGAAATTTTCTGTAAAAGTATTTTTTAATTATTTTTTAGATTTTCTGTAAAAGTATTTTTGAAACTTGCTTTAAAAGTATTGTTTAATTATTTTTTTAATTTTCTGTAAAAGTATCTATTTGAAATTTGGTGTAAAAGTATTTATTTGAAAGTTGCTGTAAAAGTATTTTTAAAATTGGCTGTCTAAGTATATTTGAAATTTGCAGTAAAAGTATTTATTTGAAAAATGCTCTAAAAGTATTTTTGAAATTTGCTCTAAAAGTATTTTTAAAATTTGCTGTAAAAGTAGTTTTGAAATTTGCTGTGAAATTTGAAAGGCAAGAATAATTTCATCAATGACAATTTATTTGTATTTCAAAACTCGAACATTTTGTACCAATCGTGATAAATTTATTACTATAAACAAGACCATTTTTATTCATTATTATTAAAAACAAATATTTTATATTAATCGTGATAAATTATTAAAGGCACAATATTTTTTTTATTAATCGTGATTAATTTATTATAAACGGAATACTTTGTTTTAATCGTGGTAAATCTATTATTCAAAACAGAATACTTTATATTAATTGGTAGTAAACTTAATATCATAAACTAGATATTTTATTAATCGTGATAAATATATAACTCAAAACTTTATATTTTGTATTAGTAATAAAAATACTGGCTAAAACATAACATTTCGGATTGAACATGAGACGTTCCCGTATTCTACTGCTATATCAAAACTAAAATTCCATCAAAAATACTAAAATTACAAATAAAAAAACCTAATATTGGAATTAACCTATAAACAAATAAAGAAACTTGATCAAAAAAAGAATTCATATCGCAAAAGTAAAATCACATTTGTTTTTAGCAATTACATTCTACCAAAACTATCTTGGGTAACAATAAATGCCAAGAACTTCCTTGGCACTGCATTTAGAATGTTCCAAAGCAATTCTACTTGGAAAGTAATCCCGCTCTGACCTCGGTTAATTACATTTCAAGTAAACAAAAAAAATAATAACCTGAATGGCGTTCATACACGGTTAATCTTCTGAGGCAAGCTTTTATGCTCTCTCTCTCTCTCTCTCTCTCTCCTCTCTCTCTCTCTCTCTCTCTCTCTCTCTCGTGAACAGAGGGCTCTGAAAACCCCCAAGTTTGAGAGAACCCCAACAACCTCACTTCCTGAATTTAATAATAAAGTAACCAACATAATGCACAAATGAATAAGTGAGTCAGCTTTGCCTTCATTATTCAAAACTTTCAGCTGGCTTGTTCAACGTACAACGGGTCCAGAATTGAGGATTTATTAATATTATTATTATACAGACGAACCCTATTTTATTATTATTATTATTATTATTATTATTATTATTATTATTATTATTATTATTATTATACAGATGAACCCTAATCTTAATAATTAATAATTAATAATAATAATAATAATAATAATAATAATAATAATAATAATAATAATAATAATAATAATAATAATAATAAAAGCTTCTTTCAGTTTCTTCTAAAGATTGAAAAAGAAACCCACAAAAATACGGTGTATAACGTGTTTACTTGTAAGTATTTACATTTTATTTTACTCAGCACTCGAGTACTTCAATATCATTATTATTATTATTATTATTATTATTATTATTATTATTATTATTATTATTATTATTATTATTATTATTATTATTATTATTATTATTATTATTATTAATTCAGAACTTGAACCCCACCACAGACGACGGAGATGAAATGAATAATGGAATTGAAGATTGCAAGTAAAATCATTATATTTTTTTAAAAGAAAGACTCCTGCCCTTCAATTTCCTTACAATCGATAAACACGACTTATGATTGACTCGTGACTGATGGCGCCCAGATGGATAATATTATGTGTTGGAGAAGTGGACGCTAAATTGATCCGCGCTCCGATATCAATGGTAGTTAGTGAGAGAGAGAGAGAGAGAGAAGAGAGAGAGAGAGAGAGAGAGAGAG
>NC_061093.1:56990852-57040852 GCF_015104395.2 Macrobrachium nipponense | reverse complement strand
GGTAAGTTTGTTCTCTCGAAGGAAAAATCAACATATCTGTATGAGAGAGATGAGAATGGAGATGGCAACGGAGAGGATAATGGAAAGAAAAACATAGGAAAAATCGAAAAAAGGGTTGGGCAAAGAAGTGAGGTCCATGGCAATGAATTTTTTTTTTTATTTTTACTTTAAATAAAAAAAATTTTTGGAATGTTTAAGATCAATTTCATACCGAAACTATTAAAAAAATTTTTTACTCTCAATCTAAAGTATCTCTGATAAAGTTTCTCTAAAAGAATAAAATTCTACTTATTTACAAAAAAATATATATATATATATATATATATATATATATATATATATATATATATATATATAATATATATATATATATTACTCTCAATCAATTTTTAAGAGCCTCTGTAAATCAGAATTTTAAAAAACTCACCAATAGCATGAATTTGGAAATGAAAATAGCGATAACATGAATAGAGAGTCAATTAATGTACGAAGATTCCATCTCCTGTAACATCAGTTAGGAGATGACGAGATTAAAGCAACTTGAAAGAATAAAATATCATCTTATTGAAACTACTGTACACGCATATCGAGGTTCCGTCGTTTCATGAGGAGTCTTTAGAATATGTAACTTGCCTAGCCATATTTTCCCTTAAGTCCTAAGATCCCAAACTATCTCCAGGTAAAGGTATGAGATTTTAGAAGAAAGCCATTTCCTGTCCTCCTCAACCGAATATGTTGGTCGTATCTCTTGAAGCTCTCTTGATTTGGTCAAACAAAATCGCCCACTTTTGAGCTCAATTTCAGTCATATTTTGAAGTCATTTGGCGACCACGGCAACGTCATATCATCAATAAAACATAAGCAACATACGATTCTTTAAAAAAAAACATAAAAACTTTTAAATAGCCCTTAACTCAACGTTACCCACCCAGCAAAACCCAGCGTAAGGCGACGAATGAAATTCTACCTTTGGGAACCTACTGAAGTTTATAGAAAACGAGAACCGACTGAGACCTATCACGCATCCCAAGGGGTGGAATCGTTACCCCTAACGTCCAATAATGGAGCCCATTTGCCTCCTCACTCCACTAATCCAGCCATCGGAAGTTTTTTCCTCTTTAATTGCTACAAAAAAGTGAGGGAAAACTCAAGCCAGACCCAAGAAAACTACGTCCAAAAACTTTGTCTCTCACGAATAGAGATAACAACAATAAATACCAATTGTGTGAGTGTTTTCTTCACAATTTATTTCGTAAAAGGGGAATATATGCGATGAATTATTGTGATTTGATATACTATAAGACAGTAATCACGGAAATAATGTATTATATTAGAATTAAATACAACTTACTACAATTCACGCGCTGTGAAAAAAAAAATATTTCCCAGATTAAAAATAATGTTTCATGTTAAAGTAACATGGAGGAAATATATATATATATATATATATATATATATATATATATATATAAAGTATATATATATCGTATATATATATATATATATATATATATATATATATATATATATATTATATAATATATATATATATATATATATATATATATATATATATATATATATATATACACACACTCACACACACACACACACACACACACACATATATATATATATATATATATATTTAAAATTATATATATATATATATATATACATATGCGCACAAAGAGAAACGCTTTGAAAACTCCACGAAAAATCCCTACGAAAAATAAAATAAGCCTAGAATCAGGCCAAGAAACGGACCCCTAAATTAAGGACCCTATTTAATCGAAAGCCATCTGGAGTCCTACGAAGCGTAGAGGCGCCCCAGAAGTCCTATTACGGATGTCAACTTCCGGTTCACTCTTGCCCGTGACTTCAAAATTTTGAAAAGGCTTAAATGGCTTTGAATTGAGAGTTCAAATACAGGCCTAACGGACGAAAACTACTTAACTAGTTCTCGAATTTAATGGGCCCTCTATACAGACGATTAGGGCAACTGAGAGCTGCCGTCTGCGAGTTGGGTTTACGTAAATCTCGTCCGGAGATATTTCTATTTATTCGGTCCTCCTTTCTTTCCCCTCAACCTCACTAAATATATATATAATATATATATATATATATTATATATACTATATATATACACATATACATATATACATATGACTATACATATACATATGACATATACATATACATAACATAAATATACACATATATATATATATACAATATATATATACGTATATAATAATGTTATAGATATAATATATATATATAATATATATAATATAGATATATACTATATATATCATTATATATATGATATATATATATATATATATATAATATATATATGTAATAACATATACATATTCTTTATATATATATAATATATATATATATATATATATATATATATATAGATATATATATATATATATATATATAAAATAGATATATGCCTATAGGATATATATACTAGATATATATATATATATATATACATATATATATATATATTTACTATATATAATATATATATATATATATATATATATAATATATATATGTATACATATGTATATATAAACATAACATACTACTACAGACGAAATTCCACGCCCATCGAGTCCTACTTAAGCCTCTCCCTCGGGGGGGGGGGACTCTGATACGAGCAAAGACAACCATCTTCAACACTGACCTGAAGTGACGAGGCAAACGTCGTTGTCGGTGGTGTAGGGCCCGATCTTCCCGCTCCTGATGGAGGGCTCGATGGCGTTCTTCACGTGGTACTCCGCCTGGTAGACCTTGCTGGTCAGGACCACTTCGAGGATGGCGTCGGTGCTGCCGTCCTTCCGCTTCCCGTAGCCCTTGACGGCTACCCGCCGGAAGAGGCGGACTCCTCCGTTGCCCATGAGGCGCTTGAACAGGATTCCCGTCAGCTGGGGAAGAGAGGCGAATAAAAAATGGACACTCCTTCTTTTTTTCAAGTACTAGAGAGTAGATACAACAGGCAAAGGCTTGCGTGAGAGGAGGAGAATGAATCAGAAAGTATATGAATTAAAGATAACATTATACCGAAGTTGAACCAACTTTCCCTTACGGAAGCGATGTGTGGATGTTGTTATATGCAAATGAATGGAAAGTGTGTTTGTACATTTGTTTGTATGTCAATTATACGTAAAAGTGACTGGCAACGCGAGATTGCCCCATCTTCCTTGTTCCCGTTTATCTTTGTTTACGTTTTTTGTCAGCTGCTGCTTCTAGCATTTTCTCTTCAAGATTTTCAGACGCCAATTATTCCACTTCACATTCACGACTTATTTTCGTATACCACAAGCTTTCACTAGCATCTACCATCTTTTCTCAGATTCCGTATGGTTTACATCGAGTGAAATACATTGAAAATTTCAAAAACAGCAATATTTTGAATACTAAAACTGGTTACGATTAAAATTTCTATTATTGTATACTAAGATCTGAAAACACAAATTCTAGTTGCTTTCGGTATCCAACAGTGAATTCAACCACAAAAATAACGAGGAGAGATTCGCGATAAGACGGGAAAAGACCACATTCATGGAAAATTCATTCCACAAAAATACGAGAACTGATCCTATCCCGGTTTCCACAAGACAAACGCTGAATGACACGTACATGGCATAGCGGCTCTACGATCTGACTTTATCTGCTAAGTAAGCTGACAGCTATGGCTTATCTGGAGGGGGCCAACCTTCAAAAAAATATATATAAAAAGATGTACAAGTATTACATTAGCATAGAGAAACATCCTACAATAAATACGAGGGAAATAAAAGTACTGAATACCGATTTCCGATATATACTCGGCAGAGGAGCATCTCTGGAACCCGAGGAGATGGACATAAACATTCAAGACAAAGCCATGAGCCACACAATGAAAAACAAAACGTGGGGAAAATCATCTGTCTCGACGCAAAGCAGTTACGACGACGCTATCAAAGCAGTTGACTATCTAACTACGGAACGAATGAACCCATTTGAGAAAATCATGGGCCTACAGAAAAAAAAGCGGTTGCCTCTAAGGAAGTGACTTGAAATATATTAACAGAGAGAGAACAGCTTATCTAACTCTGAACGACTTGGGTCTATTTCGAGAATGACTCCGTTTCGTAAAGTTGTCAGGCTTATTCTATTAACTCCGTCTTCAACGTTTGGTTCTTTGACTGTCCTCTTAAAATGTAGGTCTTAAATATACTTATGAATTCGAAATGATTTTTGTGAACATGTGGGGTATAGACTGTGGGAAAATCCATTGAAATCTGTGATGAATTCAAGGTTTTTCACTTCCTTTGAGAGGTAAAATCTAAAGCCTACTTAGGACCTACGTCCACAGAATTCTCTAGACTTTACTAAAAGCCTACAACAATGGAAAAATGGGTGACGCTAGAGGGCTGCAATTTTGTACGTTTGATGAGTGGAGGCTGGATGATCAACATACCAATTTGCAGCGCTCTAACCTTAGTAGCCTTTAAGATCTGAGGTTGGACATATAAAAGTGCGGACAGGAAAAAAAAAGGCTGACACAGAAAGTGCAGACGGAGAGGCAAAGCCAGCCAAATAGATTTCTTTCCAGAAAACTAAACAGGGTCTGTTTCCTTCTTAATACCTACATAGAAAAAAATATCTCTGGCGCCTCAACAACAAAAATTACAGTGATGCATTATTTCCAGACACGTAAATATCCACGAAAATATTTACACTTACCACAAAGAGAGATACTCACGTCAAACAGCAAGAAATTCGAGACCTCCTTGTGTTTGGAAGATTGTTCCGTGGCCAGATCTTTATCGTAAGGTAGATTCAGAAGACAGATACTGAGAGACACGACACTTCCTGGAAGTTAAAAGCATAAATTAACACAAAGAAATACGCAAGTGTGGACCTTTCATTGAGGCCAAAAGTCATCAGAGACTATACACTACAATTCCACAGGTCCAAAAGTAATTACATGAGAATGAAGATGCATATGGAAGTAATAAAACACGTATCATTGAACATTTTTATTATTTTAAATATTACCCTACGGAAATCTATAGCAGGCAATATCAGTGAATTAGCAAAGGCATGAATACATCATGAATATAAACAAATGCATACTTGTATTTTATGAGGCAAAAAAATTGATTAACGATACAAAGAGTGTAATGTAATGTGGACATTGTAAATGAGCAAACACGTATCTCCTAAAATATAAATTAATAAAAATGAATATAAAAAAGAATTAAAGAACAAGCAATACAAGGAGTAAAACAAAAAAGTGGCAGAGAGAGAGAGAGAGAGAGAGAGTTAACGTACTAAACCTAACCTAACATTCTATCTCTCTTCTCTCTCTCTCTCTCTCTCTTTCTCTCAACATACATCATCCCCCTACATACCTAATGCTCCAAAAGCGGCCTTTCCTTCTCCCTACCCACCACCCCCCCCCCCTTCCGCCCCCCACCCCCGACCAAAGATGGATGGCACTGATCACACGTCTCCGAGACAACACAAACTTCCCCAACAGTGCCAATAATGATGTCGTGGATCGCGAAAGGGTGCCACCTGACCATATAACGCCCCAACTCAAAAAACGCCGAGTCGACTGGCGCTGCAAGTAATGTGAAAGAGTGGCCCAGCTCTCTCTCTCTCTCTCTCTCTCTCTCTCTCTCTCTCTCTCTCTCCCTCCTAAACGGAGCAGTGGTGTGAGCGAGTTACTTAATGACCCATAGAAGGAGCAAAGATGAAAAATCATTTTTACATTACAACTGACTAAAAAAGAATTAAATGCGTAATTCATACGATCTTAATTACGCAATAACCCGAATAAGTTAGTCCTTTCTTCGCTTCATCTTGAGGTGCTCATCTCCGAGTTTATTCTAATAATATAGACATCAGGCGATAGTGGAAAATTTATCAATTAAAATAATGATGTAATAGAAATAAAATAAATTAAAACATTAATAATAAAAAAAAAATTCGACGTCAGAGGTTAAATCTCACACCTGCACAAAAAACCTGGAAAAAAATTTTTCCTGAACGCTTGTGAAACAAAGAGGAGGAGGAGGAGGAGGAGGAGGAGAAGGAGGAGGAGGAGGAGGAAATCGGAGGAGGAGAGGTAGGTTGGACGACACCCTAGACCCAACGTGGGAAAGCAAGTGATATTGCACACACTTAGCCCCAACAATGGGACTGGCCTTCATCCAGTCGTGGACCTGAGAGAGAGGAGAGGAGGACGAGGAGGTGTTGGTGAGGACACCCTAATTCGGAAAGCAAAGTGATATTGCACAACACTTAGCCCCAACAATGGGACTGTCTTCATCCTTCGTGGACCTGAGAGAGAGAGAGAGAGAGAGAGAGAGAGAGAGAGAGAGAGAGAAGAGAGAGGTTCGTGTACAACCGACTAAGCGTAGGGGCGGGGGGGATAATGAAGAAGCAATGATGAGGCACAGGGTATACGAAGAAGAAGAAGAAGAAGAAGAAGAAGAAGAAGAAGAAGACAGCCTCGACAAATACCCTAAAGTAACTCGGTGATTTCATTTTTTATGACGTTTATTTGTTGGTGTACAACACTGTTGTAAGGCCTAAAAATACAGAATGTGGATGAAATTAAAAGATAAAATCCAGAACAGGAATTTCAGAGAGAATAAAAAGTCTATAAATACATAAACAAAATTATTTCCTCTAGAAGGAAGGCCATAAATCTTTACAATGATTCTGGGTCACTGGCAAACATCAACCTACCATTTTAAAAATATATTTCAACCAGCAGCTAAACGAATGATGTTATATATATCTGTGTGATTCAGCAGCTCAGATCCTGCAATCCAAATTACCACAATCCCCCCCAACCCCCACAAAAAAAAGATAAAAGATAAAAACCAAAAGGAAAAACGATAAAAAAAACTCCCTATTTACTCTCGGACTTCGAGACTCAATTTGAAGGGAGCCAAGTCAGCGGCACCAGTAGTTTTATAGCTCCTGACCCTTGGCTATTAAGGAATTCCTCTAGAGTGGAGATGTAGGAGGAAATTTTAAGTATATACGTTTATTTACATATGAGAAAGTCTGTAAAGATAGGTTATTTGCTCGAGAAAAACCTAAAATTAAAAAAAGATTTCAATTAATCTTTCTTTTCATCATCAGCTGAAAAGGCTTATGGACAGAGTCAACAGACTATCAACCCAGGAAGAGTTCCAAAGAGAAATCAACCTGCAGAGAGAGCTAACTTCTAGGAAAAGGTGATGAATAAAAAAATTTGAGGAAATGGAAAATAAAAAGGATACACTTAAATTCTGGAGACGTTAGCGTAGCAGGGATGAATATTTAGAGACCAGAAGATTCTACAACTGCACTAGGTAAAACCACTCCACATTTTAGTTGTAGCCAAAATAAGACTCCTAGCAAAGTGACTGTTATTAAACCTGATGCTAGAAAACGAAGCACTGTGGCAGCAACCTACCTAGTGTCGCGAGGAGCAAAAGCAGCTAAGGTTAGGTAAAGAATAATGCAGAATGTTTCTTGTGGTACATTTTGTGCTACAACCCTAATGAGGTCACTTCACGTTTATGCCAAAAGTCAATTTCATGAGCTGGCAATTTAAACTTGACAGGTGACTCAACTCTACCTAGGAGTTTGAGAGTAGAGCCAAAATTACAATGTAAATAATACCAAGATTATGAGCAATTTCTAGAGTCCTGAGCTTCGAAACAATGCCAAATTGCCCTCTATCTTGCCCCTGTGACTTCGACCATGCCCAGATGACCTTGGTTCAAGTTATGACTACCTTTAACCTTAAATCAAATCAAAACTACTGAGGCTAGAGGGCTGCAATTTGGTATGTTTGACGATTAGAGTTTGGATGATCAACATATCTATTTGCAGCCCTCTAGCCTCCGTAGTTTTTAAGATCTGAGGGCAGACAGTAAAAGAGAGGACGGACAAACAAAGCCAGCACGATAAGATTTCTAATCAGAAAACTAATAAAAACCTGAAGATATAAAATCCTTACGAGAAGTACCTTTTAAGAAAGTCAGGATGGTCAGGTATGAATGAATTTCCACAGTTTTAATGAATGGGGAGGTCTTTTTACACGTTTTTATAAAAGGGGACTACAAAGACTCTTGAAGAGGTACCACTGGAGTCTTGTTATCCAATTACGTGGTAGGTTTTAATGAGAGTTCTTCACTCTGGATTAGGATAAAACATGAGAGAGAGAGAGAGAGAGGAGAGAGAGAGAGAGAGAGAGAGAGAGAGAGAATCAGAATCCCACTCAAGCTTTCAAGAGGTAATAAAAACAAAATCAGAGAGAAAGAGAGTAAAACATAAAGAATACGCGAGAGAGAGAGAGAGAGAGAGAGAGAGAGAGAGGGAGGGAGAGAGAGAGAGAAATCACAAGCGTTGTGGTCAGGGTATTTGATCTCCCTTCTGGAAAAAAAATATGAAACTTATGTAATAGGGAAACCAAGCAACAACTAAACAACAAAAATCACAGTTTTATCCCCTTCCCCTCCATCCCCTCTATTCCACTCCCTCCCCCACCAACCGCTAACCGCCCCCCACCCCCGCACCCAATAAAGCAAAAGCTTAAGCAATATAAGAAGTTTTGTATCAAAATATACGATAGGAAAGTGATTTTATTATTCTCTCTTCCAATTCAAAATAGATTCAAAAACGCATAATGAAGATAATGACCCATATTATGAATAATAAAAAATGTTATTCAAATTCAATTTACTGAAGAAAACAGAAACACACAGAGAAAATGCAGTTAAACCAAACCCAATCAGTTCGGTTTAAGTTCTGTTCCCAGAGATTAGTTTTGCATAACGAGTCCATCTCTGACCAACTGATTGATGGAATTGCATCAGTGATGAGAGCTAAAACCAAATACCGAGGTTTGGACGCGATTCGATATCCACGTCCACACATCCAGTTTAATGCATTTCAATCTAATTAAACTACGATGTTATGTTTTGGCATTTTTTTGGATTTACCGCGAATAGCACTACGGAGTCTCTTTGCTTTTGAATTCCTCAAAACAATATATATATATATATATATATATATATATAATATATTATATATATATATATATATTCATACGTATATATACATATATGTGTATTTAATGATAACAACGGTATATATAGGTGAGTTTGGATGTAATGCCTAAATTGAAAAGTGTATGTAGATACATTTCGAGTTCTCTAACCAACTTAGTTACCTATCAAAAACAGTAATGATTCCATACAATTGGGCTTAATACATATATATATAATATATATATATATATATATATATATATATATATATATATATATATATATATATATATTCCGGTTTGGAATGTTTGGTGTATGGTTAATTGGATAGCTCAGAGAGAGAGAGAGAGAGAGAGAGAGAGAGAGAGAGAGAGAGAGAGAGAGAGAGAGAGAGAGAGAGATGTTTGGTACAAAACCTCTCTCCCTCCGCTCCGATAACCTGCAAAGACCGAACAAAGGCAGGCTAGAAAATGCGGGAAATAACGAGAACCGAGAACACTGAAGTCAATGGGAAATACCTGTCGCTAAAAACAAAAGAAAAAAAACGAATATTGCAATTTTCTTCGGCCACATTTCGAAATTGCGAACGACTGCACAACTCGCTGAGGCGGCAAAAAATAGAAGATTGTGAGAGTTACATTCTCTCTCTCTCTCTCTCTCTCTCTCTCTCTCTCTCTCTCACACACACACACACACACACACACACACAAACACTTTGAACCCAGTCTTACGAGTTTTTGCATCAACTAGATCACGAAATCTCTGAAAATGAAAAGGTACCATACTATAACAAGCTGTTCAATTCGTTTTAAGGATGAGGAAAAAAAATAAAGAAACTTACTAATGAATATAGAACTATATCTAATTTAACATAATTTGGCAAGAATACCTTTGGATATATATCTAATTTAACATAATTTGGCAAGAATAGTTTCACATATTTAATCGAAACATATGATATTTTAACAAAGTATGTAATTTAAAATAATTTGGCAAGAATAGCTTGACATATATTATCTAATTTCACATAATTAGGCAGAAATAGCTTGATATATTTAATCACACATTTTAAAATTATATTCTAACAAAATATCTAATTTACCATTATTTTAACAGGATACTTTAACAACTGACCTAATTTAACATTATTTGAAAAGCATATTTCAATATTTTAACAGGATACTTTAACAACTGACCTGATTTAACATTATTTTAAAAGCATATTTCAATATTTTAACAGGACACTTTAACAACTGACCTAATTTAACATTATTTGAAACAACAACATATCTAATTTAAAATGATTTACAAAGGATATTTTAAAAGTATATTTAATTTAACGTTATCCGAAAAGAATATTTTAATAACTTAACTAATTTAACATCTAAAAAGAATATTTTAAAAGCATATCTAATTTAACGTTATTGGGAAAGGGCATTTGAGCTGGTAACCTGAATGCAATTATTTGAAGACAAAAAGAGACGGTGAATGAAATGGGAAGAATGTCTAATAGTCTCTTGGGAATATATTCTAAAATGAAGCTTGATACCAGAAATACACATATGTGAAAGAATACAGCTTCTTTGTGGGATAGTAAAAAGTAGGCAGACAAGTCCTTTGTAAGCTGTAAACTGTGATTGATTGATATATCGTCACTAAAACTGGCGTCGCAATTAAGCTGTGAAAATTGTAGAGCCAGACGGCTTACCAAAACATAAATATGAAGACGTTATAAGCACGTAGTTTGCAAACAGCTATGATTGTCACTAAAAGCATAAATGATGGTATTATCGAGTCAATTGGGTGTACTGTAGTAAGGATGTCTAACAAGGAAAGTATTACTATTATTATAATCATATTATTATTATTCAACGGATGAAAAAAAATTTCATATAGAACAAACCCACCAAAGGGACCATTGACTTGAAATTCAAGCTTCCAAAGAATAGGGTGTTCATTAGGAAGCAGAGGTGGTAAAGAGAAATACAGAAAGAATAGACCCCACACATTGAGGAAAAAAACTACTATAAATACAGAGAAAAAAACAGATCCGGCTAATAGAAATAGAAAACAGAAACTCCACAAAACTAAGAGAAACCAAACTATAAGGAGTTAATACCAACACAGGAAATGAATATGAGATTCAGATACGAGAGAGCGAATTCGGGAGAAATGGGAATGGTCGAAATTCTCAGGAATGAGGGAATAATGGAATTCCCGACAAAACAGCCAAAGTTTAACCCAATCCCCTACCCACCCACCCACACCCCCATGGAAGGGAGGAGGAGGAGGAGGAGGAGGAGGAGGAGGAGGAGGAGGAGGAGGAGGAGGAGATGAGAGCAAACTTCTCGACAAATGGTGACCAATTAAAACAAACTTCACCCTCTTCTGCAATGTTATTATTATTATTGTTATTATAATTCCGCAGTGTATCTGATCGAGAGAGAGAGAGAGAGAGAGAGAGAGAGAGAGAGAGAGAGAGAGAGAAAGAGAGAGAGAGAGACGGAAGAATTATGCACCCGAGTTATTGGGAGAAAGCTGCAAAAATGCAGATGATTTATTTTCCTCCTTACACGAATACATTACGTTACGATGTCGAAAGGTCGACTCTCTCTCTCTCTCTCTCTCTCTCCTTATGTGTGTGTGAGAAATTATCACGTTGTAATGTTCTCTCTCTCTCTCTCTCTCTCTCTCTCTCTCTCTCTCTCTCTCTCTCTCTCTCTCTCTCTCTCTCTCTCTCTAATTGTAATTTTGAGGAAAGATCAAGCACCCGTCATTACAGGCAATCATTCTTTCCCTCCCTTGTCGAATCGAGGTTTTCTTGTCGGCCAAAACAAAGCACTCTCTCTCTCTCTCTCTCTCTCTCTCTCTCTCTCTCTCTCTCTCTCTCTCTCTCTAGGATCGTCACTCAAAGGGCTTGATTTCGTTTCTGTCTCCTCATTCATGAAAAATGGCCTTCATGACTGCGGGAGGAAGATTATTGCAAATGAGGCGTTATCTGTCTGTCCTCCTCGAGATGCCACCATCCCCAGTGAATTCTGCGCGTTGCAAACATCGATGACAAAAGGTCGACTTTCTCTCTCCTCTCATTTTTATGACTTTTCTCATTCTTTTGTTTGTCTGTGACAGAGAAGATATCTAGATCTTTCTGTCTATCTATATGTGTGTATGTGTGTCTGTGTGTTTTATGTATATATATATATATATATATATATATATATATATATATATATTAATAATATTTATATAGATATAATATATATAGTACATAATATATATGTATACAATTGTTTTACCCAATTTGAGAGACTCCTAACCTTCAATAAATCATACTAAATTCATAAGATTCCAACAAATTCTTACTGTAAAATAATAATAATAATAATAATAATAATAATAATAATAATAATAATAATAATATAATAATAATAATAATAATAATAATAATAATACATCCTGGGAATTTGTCTCGTAAGTAAAAGAAAAATAGTTTAAAATATGATATGGAAATAATCTTTCTCTCTCTTGCAATGCAAAATTGAACGACAACAAAATAAAGCAATTTAGTTGAGACGATTCAGTTTCCTCTCTAAAAAATAAATCTTTAAGACAACGGGAATCCAGACTCATCAAAATTTAGGCCAAAGGACAAGCGCTAGGACCTATGACGTAATTCAGAACAGAAACATTGTGGGTAATTGTGGGTAAAAAGTTCCGCCCGAGGTGCATTGGCTGATAACACCAAGTTTCACTGAAAGACATAACTAGCTTTTCTTTCTTTCTTGTACTTAATCTAAGTTTTCTGTAAAAGAAAACTATCGTGACGGCTTTGTCTGTCCGTCCGCCATCGCATCTTAAAAACCTACTGAGGCTAGAGGGCTGCAAATTGGTACGTTGATCATCCACCCTCTAATCATCAAACATACCGAATTGCAGCCGTCTAGCCTCAGCAGTTTTTATTTTTATTCAAGTTTCAAATTAGACGTGGTCGTACTTCTGGCAAAGATATAGGACAGGCCACCACCGGGCCGTTTTTAAAGGTTCATACACCGCGGCTCATACAGCATTTTCCCGAGACCACCGGAAGATAGATCTAGTTTCGGTGGCCTTGATTATACGCTGTACAGAAAACAAAACTCGATTGCGCAGTAGAAACTTTGGCGCATTTTTTACTTATTTCTTGTTTTCCCTTAGATTCTCTTATAAGAGTGATTTGTCTTATGGTCTTGTCAGAACAGCTTGCTCCATTTATTATAAAGTAACTTTGTTAATTTAAAAAATACCGTAACTTCTAGATTTCAGAATAGTAACATATTTTTTTGAATAAATATAAAAACAAAAAATGCTAAATTATTCATCCCTCATCAGTTTTTCCTTTCCTTTTATACGTAACCAACAAGCAAAAGTACTCTCTCTCTCATCTCTCTCTCTCTCTCTCTCTCTCTCTCTCTCTCTCTCTCCCCAAAAACTTGGTTGCACGCCAATTTCTGGACCTCTTTTCAAAAACTGGACAAAATAAAAGCAAGACATCTGGAATTCTCTCAAATGAAGGATTCCCTTTTGGGAGGTCATAATCTCTCTCTCTCTCTCTCTCTCTCTCTCTCTCTCTCTCTCTCTCTCTCTCTCTCTGCCATTACGAATAGATTTACAGGCTAGGGAAAAAAATTGAAGGAACGAAATAAAAATTTGATTCGTGGATGCCAAGAAATTTATACAGGGGCCAATTTCTCATTCAGTTTCTGATAATTACTTAAAGAATTAGCTATAAAAAAAGCAAAACTTTTATTAATGAAATCATAAATTATTGTGATTTGTTCTGCAAAACACACAAGAATAAGTATCCGACAATACTGTAAAACGACAGAGAGAGAGAGAGAGAGAGATGAGAGAGAGGAGAGAGAGATCCTACACTATACAAGCTCACATGCACACTTCACAAATGAAAAATATAATATATATATATATATATATATATATATTATATATCATATACATATACATATGTGTACACATACACGTGTACACAGCACACACAAACAATACATAAAGCTATGCAAGCAAACTGACCACATCCGTGCCAAAAAAAAAAAAAAAAAAAAAAAAAAAACACTGTTGGATCTGATCTCCCGAAAAGGAAAACCCAAAGATGCCTCAAACAGAGACCAGACATAAACAAACGCCAAACGAGAGCTTCCGGTAACAAAAGACGACAAGAAAGCGCACTGGGCACAATACCTCGAACCTCGACGAACCCGCACCGAAAAGGAAAAAAAAATTGGCTGAAGATACGTGAAAATACAAAGGTTACGATAAATATGAAATAAAATTATTTATTTGAAAATACAGAGCATATGATAAGCGCAAAGAAACAAACGATTAACGCATAAATAGATAAGAAGAAAGCATCACAGGTGAGGACTAAAAGAAAAATCCTCATGACGTAACACTACCTGACATTCGCCTTCGCCACCTTAGCAGACTCCTCCTCCTCCTCCTCCTCCCACAATTCCCGAGGAGGGAGCCAGAAGTGGGAATAGAATTGAGCTGTAAAAGTGACAAGATAAGTTAAGAGATAAATTGCGAGAGGGGAGAGAGAGAGAGAGAGAGAGAGAGAGAGCCGAGAGAGTAGAGCGAGAGGGAGAGAGAGAGAGAGAGAGAGAGAGAGAGAGAGAGAGAGAGAGCAGGAAGTCGGGTGTATCCATCAGGTCAGCTGTCAACCATCACGGAGTTTAACCAACCTCCCGCGGAAAAGATGGAACAGAGAGAGCAAACAAAAGGAATGTCAGCGAGCTCTTTTTAAACTTTTTTTTTTCCTTTTTTCTCTCTTTCCCCCTTCGCCTCTTGATTTATCCCGTCTTTCTTCTTAACTATGGCTCCATCAGGTGGGCTTTTATATTTGCTGCATTGCCTTTTATTCCCATTGTCCAAAAAAAACGGATTTATGTTTAATGCTTTATCCATTGCTTGATTTATTTTCAATGCTGTATCCATTGCTTGATTTATTTTCAATGCTTTATCCATTGCTTTTGTCTTGCATGTTGATTTTAAATGTCAGACTCGTAAGTTCATTGCAATCATGAAATATCTTGCATGTTAAAAACAATAACTAAAGAAGATTATTGAAAAAATATAATATAAACCAAGGTGCCGTCTTCTACTTAAGAGAATTTGTAGGAAAGCTATACTTGAAATATGTAATCCTAGTCTTCTTTCCTCAAACTACTTGGAAAATAGAGTATATATAGCTTTCCTACCTGAATCGACTTTACTTTCAATTCGTAAGATTTGAAACGAACGCTTCTAAACAACGTACAGATGAGGAACACAAAATTACAATTGTAAACAAGTGAATTTATCATTTATACTTGTTTGCTGTCGCTCAGCTAAATTTCACGTTGTTTAAGAGAGACGTAGGTACGATCGACCTTCAAATTGATCCCAGTAGCAAAATGAGTTCCTCTATTTCATTCTTTAAAACTAAGTCCACTACCCTCTCAATTTCCTATACATGATTTTCACGCAGACAGTCGTCAGTACACCTAATTGTTACCTGTATCTATCTATTTAGCTTCCTATAGACTGAGCTTATATATATATATATATATATATATATATATATATATATATATATATATATATATATATATATATTATATCTAATAAAAGGAGCCCATAAAAAACACCAAAATGTAGAGAGAAAAGTACTATATTTCAGAGACTGCTGTCTCTCTCTTCAGGTATATGAATGAGAAAAGTTTACAGAAAAGGTGGATTTATACCAGAGATTCGTCCACAAGTAAGCCAATTTAGGTCACCCCGCTGATAATCTTCCTTTAATCTTCTTAAGCGTTGGTTGAATGAACACTGCGTCGACGATATCTGATATCCAATTCCCTTTTGAGATGTTGATTACCTGCTTCTCTTTATTAAGGCCGATTCCATCATTTGACTCTTGTACCGGCAGTTGCTGCTATAAATTACACGTGACATATTCAGTTATTCTATGGTTATGTTCATTTATATGGTTGAAAATAGCCGAGTTCTGTTGTCCATACCTAACTGACCGTTTGGTGTTGTATTAATCTCTGGGGAAGTGATTTACCTGTAAATCCGATGTAAGATTGGTCACAGTCCTGGCATGGGATCTCATATACCCCAGAGTCTTTGGGAGATGTCTTTTGTTGGACGTTAACATCAGGGATTTGGACTAAGGTATTTGGTAGGTAAATGCAAAAGGGTTGGATTTCCCAAGGGTGTGAGTTACTCTCTTAATCGTCTCCAGGTGGGGAATTTTTTATTTTATTGTTGGGTGTGTCTCTGGTCTTGTCTTTAGGGGGTCGGTAGAAAATTACGTTGCTTTTTGAATTGCTTTCTCAAATTATATGGTCAGGATACTTTAAAGATGAAAGTTGCTTGCGAATTAGTTCAAATTCTTTTTCCAGGAAATTCGTAAGGCTCTTAAGAATAGGTTGCTAGCTACACCTATCTTGATAGTATTGTCATGATAGCTAAAGTAGTGAATATATGAAATTGAGAACGTTGGTTTTCTGTATATGGTAAATTTGTATTCTGTCGTGTCTCTGATTATTAAAACATCAAGAAAAGGAATTTTGTTGTCTGTTTCCCATTCAACTTTAAATTTTTTGATGCTGGGCACTAATGCGTTTAATTTTGAGAGGAATTCATTAAAATTACCCCACTTATTATCCCCAAAATGTAGTATGTCATCCACGTATCTCATCCACAGCATGTTTTTGTTTTGGGTTTTATTGCATTTATTACTGTAGTTTCAAAGTATTCCATGTACAGATTGGCTAAAACAGGACTTAAAGGACTACCCATACTACACCCGAATTTTTACTTGTAGAATGATTCCCCGAATGAAAATACGTTATTAGATGCACATAATTCAACTAACTTTTATTTGTTATTTTGTCAAGTGCCAAAGGGAAATGATCTGAATAGGGGGATAATTTTTCCTTAAAAACAAAAACTGTTTTTAGGAAAAAATTATCCCCCCTATTCAGATCATTTCCCTTTGGCACTTGACAAAATAATAAAGTTAGTTGAATTAATGTGCATCTAATAAACGTATTTCATTCGGGGAATCATTCTACAAGCAAAAATTCGGGTGTAGTATGGGTAGTCCTTTAAGTCCTATTTTAGCCAATCTGTACATGGAATACTTTGAAACTACAGTAATAAATGCAATAAAACCCAAAAACATGCTGTGGATGAGATACGTGGATGACATACTAACATAACATTTTTGGGATAATAAGTGTGTAATTTTAATGAATTCCTCTCAAAATTTAACGCATTAGTGCCCAGCATCAAATGTAAAGTTGAATGGGAAACAGACAACAAAATTCCTTTTCTTGATGTTTTGATAATCAGAGACACGACAGAATACAAATTTACCATATACAGAAAACCAACGTTCTCAATTTCATATATTCACTACTTTAGCTATCATGACAATACTATCAAAGCTAGGTGGTTAGCTAGCAACCTATTCTTAAGAGCCTTACGAATTTGTTCCCCAGATTTCCTGGAAAAAGAATTTGAACTAATTCGCAAGCAACTTTCATCCTTTCAAAGTATCCTGACCATAGACAAATTGAGAAAGCAATCTTTTCAAAAAAGCAAAAACGTAATTTTCTACCGACCCCCGAAAGACAAGACCAGAGTCACACCCAACAATAAAATAAAAATTCCCCACCTGGAGACGATTAAGAGAGTAACTCACACCCTTGGGAAATCCAACCCTTTTGCATTTTACCTACCCAAATACCTTAGCCAAATCCCTGATTAACGTCCAACAAAAGACATCTCCCAAAGACTCTGGGGTATATGAGATCCCATGCCAGGACGTGACCAATCTTACATCGGATTTACAGGTAAATCACTTCCCCAGAGATTAATACAACACAAACGGTCAGTTAGGTATGGACAACAGAACTCGGCTATTTTCAACCATATAAATGAACATAACCTAGAATAAACTGGAATATGTCACGTGTAATTTATAGCAGCAACTGCCGGTACAAGAGTCAAATGATGGAATCGGCCTTAATAAAAGAGAAGCAGGTAATCAACATCTCAAAAAGGGAATTGGATATCAGATATCGTCGACGCAGTGTTCATTCAACCAACGCTTAAGAAGATTAAAGGAAGATTAATCAGCGGGGGTGACCTAAATGGCTTACTTGTGGACGAATCTCTTGCGGTATAAATACCACCTTTTTCTGTAAACTTTTCCTCATTCCATATACCTGAAGAAGAGGAGACAGCAGTCCTCTGAAATATAGTACTTTTCTCTCTACATTTTGGTGTTTTTATGGGCTCCTTTTATTAGATGGAATTCTGTTGTTACAGAACATTTTTACCAGTATATATATATATATATATATATATATATATATATATATATATATATATAAAGACTCAACTCCCTAGTTCGATTAACCATACCAGCTTCCCCTTAAACACCCGCGACCTACTGATAAGCGCAGAACACAAACACCACTCCATTAAAAGCAAACTGCACGCGATTCCACACTAACGTTTAAATCTCCGAGAAAAACGTTGTTTTTACCAAATGGAATAAACGTTAAAACACTTTCTCTTCTCTCTCTCTCTCTCTCTCTCTCTCGTTCTCTCTCTCTCTCTCTCTCTCGTAGTAGCCATCTTGCTTGGTGAGACGTACCCGCGTGAAGTCAGATTAATCAACAGATATCACAAGTTTAACATACGACTAGAATTTGAGAAATATCTAGAAGTGTTCGTGAACTATCGGTGATAAGATTAGTGTGAAAATAGTAGGATAAAGCGTCTTCTAAGTTAGTTTAACAAGTGTAATACTGAAATCAGAACAAGATGGCAGTAAGTTCCAACTGCGGGAAAAGGTGGCGTAATTTAGATTGCTTGGCAGATTCGAAATACGATGAGTAGCAGGAAGGGAACTGGCATTTCTCATCTATGAAATCAGCAACAGTCCTAACCAAAGATACAAAAGCATTCATAGATATATTAGAAGGATATAATCCTTCAAACTGGAAACAAATCTAATGAAAAACATCTTGAAAATAATTGAAGAAGTTCCAAATAAAATCCAAGTGGTCAAAGAGACTCATAAAGAAAAATATACATAAACCAACATATTTCCGACAAAGAAAATGAATAAGGTGAATCTTGTGAATATCCTAATTGATGCAATTAGGAAAAAGAATGCCAAAAGCATGCAAACTGTGTAAGGTTTGGTATAGCATAGTCAATCCACAAAACCTAATCAGAAAATGTGCTGCATGCAACATTCCGACCCATCCACAGTGTGCTGAGGTAATGCAAGATTTGAGAAAAGATACAAGAATTTTTTGTTCAACATGTCTATCATGGATAGACAATGTTATAAATCAAGATTGAATGTACAAATAGTTGAGGATGAAAAGAAGAAGAGGAAGAGGCAAGAGAAGAAGAAAAAGAAGAAGAGGAAAACGGAACAAGAGAAGTAAACAAAAATGAAATGACAGAAAAAAATAAGGCAAAACAAAGAACAAGATAAAAAAGTATGGATGCAGAGATACTCATTGATACTACATATGAGGCAATAAAGCAGCATACCTACGAAGAAATAAATTACGATATGACAACAGAAAAGCAAATCCCGAAGAGGCTCTACCCAGATCTACACAATGACGGGAAAGAGGAAAAAATAGACAAGAAAGACAAAATCTGCAACCTTTTGAAAAGAGGGAATTGCAGATTTGGAGAAAGATGTTACTACAAACATCCTAAGGTATGTCAAAACTATGAAATATATGGTAAATGTGCAATACTTAGATGGCTATGGGGATGATTGCAGAGATCTGCATCCAAAAATATGTAAAAACCTAAAAATAAAAGAAGGAAAAGGATGTAAGTTCGACAAAAAATGCAAATATATGCACCCTGTAGCCATGAATCATAATCAAATAAATAACCAACCAAGTAATAAAATCCAAAATAAGAAAGAAACAAATAAAGAGAGAAAATCAAGAATATCAGGTAAAAGAGAAAAGCAAACCACCAATGAGATATGCAGAGGTGTCAGCAAAAAATTTCAAAGCATCAGCTCCGAAATTCTACTCAAGAGATAATAACTGTATTTATTATGCAAGAGGATATTGCAGAAACGGAGAAAATTGCAGATTCAGACACAAAATGAATAATTATGATGAAGGAAGATCAAATATTATGGAAAAGTTGGATTTTTTAATGTCAGAATTTCTGGAAATGAAAAAAAGAACAACATACCAGAACAGGAAAGAGACATGGGAAAATCCTTATTACTACCAATATTAAATGAAGGAGAAAACACGCAAACCATCATAGTGATGAATGCGCAGGGTTTAGTTACGAGTAACTCAAAAAGAAAAATAGAGTACTTAGAAGAACTAACCCAAAATGAAAAGAAAATAGATATAATGAATATAAGTGAAACCTGGTATTCCCAAGAGACTGGGAATGATGATCAAACAAAAGGGTTCCAAACTTATAGATCAGATAGAAAAAATAGGAATCAAGGGGGAACCGCAATATATGGGAAAGACAAAAAAACAAGGAAAAATATATGAGAAATATAGTAACTCAGAATGTGAACTAATAGCGGTAGAATTTGAATCTGAACAATTGATGAACATAGTAATATATAGACCTCCTAATACTAAAGAGTTTGACTTAATAATTGAAAAATTGGATGATATATGTAGAAATCACAAGGACTGGACTATTCTCCTATCTGGTGACTTCAACTTTCCTTTCGTAGAATGGAAAGAACGAATAGGAGACTGTGGTTGTACTTATACATATAAAAAAGAGAGTAATAGTAGTGCAGAAGATAAGAGGCAATTTGAAAAGCTATTAGATATGCTACTAGAATACAACATTCAACAAATAAATCACCTGCCAACAAGAAAGGAAAATACTTTAGACCTAGTATTTGTGAACGAGATGAATATGTTAAAGAAATAATAGTTTATAATGCGAGTATTTCAGATCATAATGTCATAGAATTAACAGTTCATTCCAAAGCAAGTGAAAATAGAGATAAGCAAGAAATGAAAAAGTGGGAAGGATATGGAAAATACAACTTCTACAGTAAAAATATAAAATGGTCAGAAATAATGAAGAATTAAACAAGATTGGGATAATAGTTTCGTAAGTGATGACATAAGGGTAAATACGGAGATATTATATAAAATATAGGAGAAAATAGTGGATAAATATATACCGAAGAAGAAAAGTAAACATCATTCATGCATACCAAGAGACAGAAGGATCATTGTTCCAGAAAATCAGAAAGTGGAAAAAAGGTCTTGCAAAAGAAAAAAATGCATGGAAAGTTATAGAACTAGAAAGTAAGATAGAAAATGCAGAACAAAAGATTATACAATCAAAAGAAAATGAAAAACGGGACTTGGAAGAAAAAACCCTATTAAATATCAAGCAAAACAAAACCCCAAACTATTATACTCATATGCGAAGAAGATGAATAAAAGAAGAATAGAAATAGGCCCTCTGAGAATTAAGAGAGATTAACGAATGAAAAAAAGGAAATTTGCAACATACTGGCAGAACGATATAAGAGAGAATTCACCCCTAGAATAGATAATGAAGATAATGATATAGAAGTAAGGGATGAAAATAGTGAATATTTAGCTGACATAGATATTAATGAAGCTGATATTGTGCAGGCTATTAATGAAATTAAAAATGGAGCTGCTGCAGGGCCTGATGGAATTCCTGCTATTTTGTTAAAGAAAGTAGTTCATTCTATCGCAAAGCCACTTGCAATATTATTAAGACAAAGTGTAGATACAGGCAAGATTTATGATGAGCACAAATTAGCATATATCACCCCTACTTTCAAAAGTGGATCAAGACTAGAGGCAAGTAATTATAGGCCTGTGAGTCTAACATCACATATTATGAAAGTGTATGAAAGGGTAATGAAGAAAAATATTATGAAACAATTTATAAAAAATAATTTGTTTAATATAGGACAAACACGGTTTCGTACCCGGAAAAAGTACACAAACCCAACTGTTAGTCCACCGTGAGAACATATTCAAAAATATGAAAAGCGGAAATGAAACAGATGTGGTTTATCTAGACTTTGCAAAAGCTTTTGACAAAGTAGACCATAATATATTAGCGAAGAAAATTAGAAAACACAATGTCGTAGATAAAGTAGGAAGATGGTTAAAAGAATTTTTACACAACAGAAAACAGATAGTTATTGCAAACGATGAGAAATCGGATGAAACCAAGGTAATATCCGGTGTGCCACAAGGCACGGTGCTAGCTGCAATACTGTTTGTTATTATGATTGAAGACATAGACAGTAATGTTAAGGATTCGGTAGTGAGTAGTTTCGCTGATGACACAAGAATAAGTAGAGAAATTACTTGTGATGAAGATATGGAACGCTCTACAAAGAGACCTTAACAAAGTATATGATTGGGCAGAGGTAAATAGGATGGCATTTAACTCTGATAAATTTGAATCAATAAATTATGGAGACAGAGAAGGAAAGCTATATGCATATAAGGGACCTAATAATGAGACAATCACAAATAAGGAAGCAGTTAAAGACCTTGGTGTGATGATGAATAGGAACATGTATGCAATGATCAAATAGCCCATTCTGTTGGCAAAATGTAAAGCAAAAATGGGAATGTTGTTACGGCACTTCAAAACAAGAAAAGCTGAACACATGATTATGCTTTATAAAACATATGTTCGTAGTCACTTGAAATATTGCAATATGATATGGTACCCACACTATCAAAAGGAATATTGCACAAATAGAGAGTGTACAAAGGTCCTTTACAGCTAGAATAGAAGAAGTTAAGGACCTAGACTACTGGGAAAGACTACAATCCTTAAAATTATATAGTCTAGAAAGGAGAAGAGAACGCTACATGATAATTCAGGCATGGAAACAGATAGAAGGAATAACAGAAAATATCATGGAACTAAAAATATCAGAAAGAGCAAGCAGAGGTAGATTAATAGTGCCCAAAACTATACCAGGAAAAAATAAGGAAAGCACACAGAACATTAATCCACTACGCACCAGCATCGATAATGCAGCGTCTATTCAATGCGTTGCCAGCTCATCTGAGGAATATATCAGGAGTGAGCGTAGATGTGTTTAAGAATAAGCTCGACAAATATCTAAACTGCATCCCAGACCATCCAAGATTGGAAGATGCAAAATATACCGGAAGATGTACTAGCAACTCTCTGGTAGACATTAGAGGCGCCTCACACTGAGGGACCTGGGCAACCCGAACAAAGAAATGTAAGGTCTGTAAGGTAAGGTCTGTAAGGTCTCTCTGACCTTCGGCTGTCGGCATGCGCAGTATTTTGAATTGTCCTTTTTTTTTTACTATTTCCAGAAATATTTTGTCACAATTAAGCAAATGCGTGTATTAATACGTACATTTATATATATATAGATATATATAGATATATATATATATAAAAAATATATATATATATATATATATATATATATAGAGATATATATATATATACACACATATATGCGTACACATAAATACATATATGTACAGATACATCTAACCGAAATGAGAGATTTAACATCATAACCAGCTAACTGGCGTTTCAACAACAGAGGTCACATAACACGGCCAAAACCGAACAGTAAAAGCATTACGAATTACGCAGAGTAATAAATAAACCTAAAACGTCTAATTGTTTCAAAGATAATGTTTGCATGTATCGAGCGCTTAAAGACACCAATAGTAAACTTGTAACAGAAAACGTATCTTGTGGCCACATATCCATAATGCATTTGGCGTTTCCCTCTGATAAAAGGTCGCGCTATAAATAAACTTTTTCGCTCGTGGATGAGGTCTCACAAAGAGAGAGAGAGAGAGAGAGAGAGAGAGAGAGAGAGAGAGAGAGAGAGAGAGAATTGCAACATTACCACTCGAGAGAGAGAGAGAATTACAATATTACCACGAGAGAAGAAAGAGAGAGAGAGAGATATAATATTGCAGCAAAGGGTGAGAGAGAAAAAAGAGATTGTTGTAACATGACTACTAAGAGAGAGAGAGAGAGAGAGAGAGAGAGTACTGCAACATTACTATTCGAAAGAGATACGGGGAAAGCGAGAGAAATGCAACATTACCACGCAAGACAGAGAGAGAGAGAGAGAGAGATAAGGGGGTGAGGAATTTTTCGAAATTCTCGTCATTTTGAAGGTTGTTGCGTCACTTCTGAACGTTTTTGCGTCACTTCTGAAACTTTTTGCCTCGACCTGAACGTTTTTGCGTCACTTCTGGACGTTTTTTGCACCACTTCGGAACTTTTTGCGTCAACCAGAACGTTTTTGCGTCAGTTCTGGGCGTTTTTTGTACCACTTCTGGGCGCATACAACTCTTGACAGGTCATCACGCTCGAAGAATTCTCGAACATCTATAAATGGAAGCAACAACTAAACTGAAAAAAGAAAATTTTGAATGAAATAAAAATATATGTATATAAAAGACGAGAAACGACGTCACGTGAATTTAAATGAATGTCCAACCGCGTTGCAAAAAATGACATTTTACATTTCGTTCTCTCAACAATTATTAGGGCATGAATAATATTCTGAACGGATGAAAATATGACCCCCGCTTTTTTTTTTTCTTGTGGGGGGCAGGGGGGGAGGGGGGGCAGGGGAGACAAACTACTCCGCCAGCGTTCTTCCACTTCTGCCGTCACCAGCTGTCTAATAAAGTCTGCAACATTCTCCTTGTAGCTTGCACTAATAAAAGAAGCCGGGGCTGACAGCTACATGATAAGCCAGCCCCCCCTCCGGGTCCCTTCCCACTCATCCCCAACCCGCCCTCCTCCCCCCTCCCCCTCCCAGGGGGAAAGAATTCCCAAGTCCATTAAAAACTGCGTGCCCCTTTTGCTTTTAAAAAGGGACCTTGGTAATCTTAAGTTAAGACGCGGCTATACACACACACACAAAAAAATGGTCGGTCAGCAGCCTCTAAATATAGCTTTTGGTGCAACTTTCCACTCGAAAAGTAGCAGACAGGATAACCGCAAGGCTTAGAGGGTACGTGGCTGCATAAATACGTGCGCAAAAAGACGGTAGCTGACGCCCTGGTCGTGGTTAAATAAACGAATTTCTTGGCTGACGGAATAATGCAGATATGAGCACATTCAGTGACACTTAACTCTTATTATTGCGCCACTGTCTAAACGAACCATTTCTCGGCTGGCAAAGTGATGCACATACGAACACTTTCGGAGACATAAATAATATTAATATAGTACTGATCTATAAAGAATGGCACTGCAATATAGTACATTTGTCGGTAAATTATGAACTTGAAAAAAAAATACATACTTATGCTCCACGTCGCAGATCCAGACTTAGCATCTCGTCAAATAACCGCTAATATATAACCTATTAGTACAAAAAATGAGACGGAAAGCATGACTTTAGTTGGCGTTTCTCTATTAGTCCTTCAAAGATTATCATAAAATTATTAGTTATGATGTGTATAACAAAATGTCGAATTTCACAATTTCCAAGTCCAATAAATTTTTAAAAGTTCCGAATATATGACTAACCCGCAGAAACCCTCTGCAAACCTTTAATGGTAAAAAATGCTTAAGTTAAAGTCTGCTACAATGTACAGTACAGTGCGTTTTGAGCGGCACACTGTATACAGCGTTAAGGGTTCTTAACATGGACTCTTCTGCCCTCAACTGCACTGCTGCCTGCCTATTACTTTTCTCTCTTCCCACTTAGCTGTCCAACTTTATTTTTCACTTTACACCAAGTCCTACTCATCGTTTCGAGACATATCCTTGAAGGGTAGCCTTATGAGTCTCTCAAATTACTGTCATTATTGGTTAATATTCTTAAATTTTATTTAACACTGAACTCGACATTAGTCAACCGCATGATTTGGCTGTTTCCCCTCTGTACCGGACACAAATCTTCAATGCAGAGATTAATGGAAAAAACAAAAAGGCCAAACAACAGCCCATGTTTCCATTTCCCTTTCCCTGTTCCAGGGGAAAATGTTCCCCTTCCAGAAAAAGGGAAATTCCCCCAACCCAAGGGAATTCTCGCCCCTAGCAGCACGCCTTCACGCCCTCACCAAGAGCCTGGGCTGATCTCTCGAGCGCTGGAGTAAGCGTGACAGATGTCCGAGCGTTGAGTCTGACATATGGCGGCTTTCCGTCAGCGAGAAAAGAGGCTTCTACTCTTCTCTTGCCTTACAATACTCCTGATTAAACAATGCTAGACGAGACAAGAGTATGCACAAGTCCTCTCGAGACTTCTTATAATCATCATTCTTCTTCTTCTTCTTCTTCATCTTCTTTTTCGAGCGATTTGTTTACAAGCTCGACTTCGTTCCCTGTTTGGTGCGGAGTTCGTCTTGGTCTCCGTCGAGTTTTATGGTATTGATTCTCGTTCTAAATACATAAACCTACCGTGAATAACTGGGCAAGGGTAGTTTTATCACAGCGGGACTTAATTTCTCGTACTGTTTCTCGTTCTAAATACATAAACCTACTGTGAATAACTGGCCAAGGGTAGTTGTATTACAACGGGACCTAATTTCTCGTACTGTTTCTCGTCTTAGGTGCATAAACCTACTGTCGATAAATGAACAAAGATAGTTTCATAACAACTGTAATTCCTTTTTTTAATATTTCTCGTGTTTTAATATATAAACCTACTATGAATAAATGATCAGGGATAGTTTTATTTCAAAGGGACTTTCTTGTTACTGTTTTTCGTATTTAGATACAAAAGTCAACTGTGAATAAATGAACAATGACAGGTTTTGTTTTCAATATCGTCTTCTCTACTCTTGAAAACACTTGTAAATACTAGAAACAAACGACCGAACTAGACAGTCGAACAGATTTATTCAGAAATAAGTTTAAGAAAAATATTTGCTACGAAAAAGAGAGAAGCCTAAGCGGAATTAATGACTAAAACATGCACTCAGGAACCTTACAAAAGTGAAAGCATAAACTTAAAAGCCCTGCTGCTCACAATAGGTAAGAAGAACTCTTCCCACAAACCCTACCACGAAAGAGCGTAATTTCCAAGCATTCCAAAAGTCGCTCTTCCCACCCAGCGTCTGCATTCATTACCGTCCGTCCCACGCGCCAGCTCCATTGTGTATACAACAGCTTTTAATATTCCTCCCCCAAAGGCCGAGATTTCTCGGGGCGTTTGGCGTAATTACCCCGCATTCAGGGGCGTCGCAGCAGCTCGGCAGTGAAACTAATTAAATCAAAGTCCGGTTTCGAAAGAAGGACTCGTCGTCCCAGTCAGTTCGTCGAAAGACCAAGAAGAAGAAGAAGAAGGAGAAGAAGAGGAGACACCTACGTGTTCCCTCCAAGACAATGACGATAGTCGCGGCGCTGAAATAAAACAAGCTTAAAGACAATGAAGGAAGGGCTCGACTGAAGGACGCGCAATTGAAGCAGAAGGAAGGACAAAGAGGACATCACTAAACAGGAGGCGCAGAAGAAGAGCCCGGTACGTGTTGTTGGTAACAAGTGAAATAATCAAGGTATTTGATCGAACGAAGAAAAAAAAATCGGCCCCATAAGAAGGGACGTAATTAGGGGAGAGGAGGAGGAGGAGGAGGAGGAGGAGGAGGAGGAGGAGGAGGAGAGGAGAGGAGAGAGAGAGAGAGAGAGAGAGAGAGAGAGAGAGAGAGAGAGAGAGAGAGAATGAATGTGTGTGACCCACAATGAGATATCGACTCATATCAAATTAGGTTTTGGTTCCAATTCTGAGGAGACCCTCAGACGAAGGAATGTGTGCACGGGAACACTTCGGCAGAAAGACAAACAGGCCGACAGACAGACGAGACAGATAGACACGACATTAGCACCACGAGGCTTCGGGCCCCAAGATGTGGACACAGTGTTAGTCCGAAATTAGCTTCCCCACACAAGGACAGAGAGAGAGAGAGAGAGAGGATGAGAGAGAGAGAGAGAGAGAGAGAGAGAGAGAGAGAGAAGACAATAGACATTATCTTTGGAAGGCAGTCCCGACAGAAGAATAATATTATCACTAAGAAGAAAGAATTGGCAGAGACTTTTTTGCATTCCTGACGTATTTACATTACGAACATATCCCTTTTCCTTTTATTTTCCTTACGCAGTTTGAGCTTAAGAAGAGATTTAGCAAACAGACAAGATTAAGGATTTATTTACTATATTTCGTGTGAAAAAATTCTCTAAAATTAAGAATGACAACACTTTCGTCCAGTGTGCAAAACAGAACGAAAAAAATGTGTAATACAATAACTACAGACAAGAGTCGTATAGAAATAAACCATATGTTGTGATGTTTATTAAGTCATTTACTTACATTCTGTGTTTCACATCTAACACAGCTCACATCTACGGTTCTATACAAGGGCCTAACTCCTTGTTTATGACCTGAATTCCCATTCAAGAACGTTGGAATTTGTTAGGTCTGCCTGCCCTTATAGGAGAGGGGGAGGGGAAGTGGAGGGGGAAAGGAAGAGGGGGTGGGGATTGGATGAGGAGAGGTACAGGGGGTGGGGGATTTGAAGAGAAAGGTTAAAGGGGTTAAGTTTAATAAGTTAGGTTACTGAAACTGTTAAAGAAAACTGAATGATTGTTACTGTGCCGCATAGGGGTAGCCAAGGTGCTATTACTAAAACACTCTCTCTCTCTCTCTCTCTCTCTCTCTCTCTCTCTCTCTCTCTCTCTCTCTCTCTCTCTCTCTCTCTGTGATAAGGAAATTGAATGGGACACATTCTTCACGATTACGAGTCCGGCGAAATTCATTACTTGGTTGCATCCAAAAACAAGCGTCCACAGTTTATAATGTAAGAGGAATTTATGAGAGCCGTGTATCACACGTTAAGACATTACGGACTTTTTTTCTATCATCATAGATTTAAACAAAATACCCGTTCGTATATATATATATATATTTATATACACTATTTCCCCTCTGGCAGGATTTACTGCCGCCCAAGCAATTACGGCTTCTAAATCAGCTGGTAAAAACGATTTGCAGCGGCGAAAAATATGTCAAATTCCCAGAATTTATTGATAAATAAACTTTTCCTGATGCCAGGAGTCCTTTAAATGTATAAACAGACTAAGTGCGAAGTGCGCACGACTCATCCCGAGAGAGAGAGAGAGAGAGAGAGAGAGAGAGAGTAGGAGAAGGAGAGGAAGGGGGGAGGACGACGAGAGAGAGAGAGAGAGAGAAATTATGCGTGTAGGGTTCTGCGAAGTAACAGTTTCTGAGAAACAAATTACCATTGCAATATTATCGTCTTCTATTTACTTGCACAACAGAGAGAGAGAAGAGAGAGAGAGAGAGAGAGAGAGAGAGAGAGAGAGAGAGAGGGGGGGGGAAATTATGCGAGTAGGATTCTGTTAGTGCGTGTCAGTACCTTTAAGCACAGAATTATGAAATGATTTTAAGCGCCATTTCACAAGAAGCAGCCGTTTTAACGTCAATGGGTCTGCCCCGTTCCATACACTCTATTTTATTATCCTCTCCCCCTACACTTAACCTATACTTCCATAGCCTTCCATCTACCCTTCTCAGTGTCTTAAGAATGATGATGATTTCAAATGATCTCAAAACGCGGTCACAATAGAGGGCAATCTCTTTTTCCACATTAAGAAATAAAGGGGTTGTAAAATCAGCTGTACATTGAAACAACAGGTTCTGTGAATGGTACACTCGACAGCTGTCTTAAAGGAGGATTACGCTTCCGGTTTTTAAAACATTGGTTCGGGATGAGGCTGCTAGCTCCGTACATTTATCCACAGCGGCTCTCAGCCCACAGCAGTCACCTAACTACCGAATACACAGTTCATTGACTACGGTCATCTTATGTACAATGCGTTCAACAAGAGTAACTTGCGCGACGAGTATCATAATAGCTATACTATCCCCCACACAAGCAACAAATTTTTAAAATCCACTTCACGCTACTTCGGGAACATCACCGGAGAGGAATTACAAGCGATAAACGGATTGGTACCGAAGTGCCTCGCACACTCGACACAGGGACCCTCTAAAGACTCCAAGTCGACGGCCAAACCACTTATAGCCATCAAGAGGTATATCAAATGACATGTGTAGCTTAATGATTGTAAGTCAGTCACGGCGATGTGATAGACATCTCATTATATATGTATGTATGTATGTATGTATATATACACACACACACACACACACACACATATATATATATATATATATATATATATATATATATATATATATATATATATATATATATATATATATAATATTTTATAGGCATTGTTATGCATGGGTCGTATTTTATTTTAATGAGACTACACGCACACAAACTATATATAGTTACGTATTATATATATACTATATATATATATATGTATGTATATATAGATATTATTATATTATAATATATATATATATATATATATATATATATATATGTCCTTTAATATCCTAATCGGTTAATTTTCCTGGGAATTAATATATTTTCATATATGCTTAACCGAAGGGGAAACTTTTTACACGATAATAGATTTGCCTGGTCCCAGGGAAATCTCCAGGTTTTGGAGACAACATCAACCCTCCTCGACTCCGGTAGCGTTGTAGTACTTATGACAGCACGTAGCCATATATAAGTCATATCACATTACCGTGATTCATATACATACACCGAGCTACAATGTATGAATATGAAGCACGGTAATGTGATATGACTTATATATACATATATATATATATGTGTGTGTGTGTGTGTGTGTGTGATGTGTGTATGTGTGTGTGTATGTATGTATATATATATATATATATATATATATATATATATATATATTATATATATATATAATTTATATATATACGATATATATATATATATATATATATATACACGTGCATATTCTTAAAAATAATATAAATAAAAAATTACAAAACGAACTTACCATCCACACAGGAGCAGTTCCTAGCCTTGCCAGCTTCGTCGTAAATCACGCCCTGGTCGGAGGATGTCTTCAGTCCCGAATACTCGACCCTCTCCGTGATGAAGGAATACAGGGGGTCCGACTGCGCGATCAAGGTCGTTCCCATGTCGAGATTTTCACGTTTCCTGTGGGTTTCGAAGGACGAAGGGAGCAATTAGAACCCGTTTAGGAGAGAGAGAGAGAGAGAGAGGAGAGAATTGAGTTTGTTACTTATGGCGACATCAGAAAATCCTATATCCGAGACCACCCCGTGGTCGCGTTAACCTCTACGGAGATCCCACTCCATATTTCATTTACAATAATTATGCCGGCCAGTGTAAACTCTCTACGGGGTTGTCTATCCTTATTTCACTTACTAACTCGATTAAAGCAGCTGATGTCCTCCATGTAAAAGAAAGCTTTAAAAATAAAACTCTCTGGAAACTACAAACTACATACATACTGCCTGTCACGTACTTCCTATAATATGTATAATATTATCGCCAAACCTCCTCCAGCTTCTGTACTATCACCCATCAGCCACAATATAAGCACTTTTAATTAGAGAGCTACTAACATTTTATCTAACCAAACATGTCTCATTCTAATGATAAGAATAATCATTAAGTCGCAAGATAACATACCAGAGATTTTGTTATACGTTGGTAATGACACTGATTTAATTTGAAGCTTAGACTTTTAAAAGTATGGATTGCCTTCCTATGAATGAAATGAGCAAGAAAGCAGCTGGGTATTAAATACCTATGAATACTTATGAACCCAAATCGTCAAGTCTGTAACCGTGCCAATAACAGCTTGAAAAACAATCTCTTCAAATGCAGCAACTATAAAACCATAAGTTGAGGTTGTTAAGGATGAAAATTACGTAAATTTTGCTGCCGGAAATATCGCATCCAGCAAGTTTAAAAAGAAAAAAAGAATTAACTGCTCCCCAAAAGCTGGGAAAGTTAACACTATTAAGTGCAGGTGTCCCTGAAAGGCTGGACACATGGACCAATTATTCCCTTACAAACCCTGCAAACTTCATTTACTAATAAGCGTCAATTTCTGGTAAATGTTTATTTTTTTTTTTTTTTTGTAACGGCTTTATTAATGATACTTAATTCTTGCATTTCCACGCTTATCACTCCTATTTTGTGGTTTCTTTTCTTTCAGAAGTATTTGATTCGTCGAACGAGTAAAAGAGGAAGAATGGATTATAAAATGAAATATAAAGGAAAAGTACTTTTTAAAGTGCGAATAAAATGTACAGGAATAATCAAATATATTTATATGGCTCATTCATGGGTTTAAATTTTAGGATCTAAACTTAAGAAGCTCTACTTGTTTTATATAACCAAACATATATACCTATGGACATGAATACACACATAGATACATACATTATATATATGTATATATATATTTATATCCATATATATATATAGAGGATTAATATATATATATATACGTATATGATATATATATATATATATATATATATATATACATATATATAGTATATAGATATACATATATATATATATATATATATATATTATATATATATATATATTATATATTACACACACGTGACACCCTTAAAATTCAGAGAGCGTCAGTCACTGATTACACGCTCTACCAAACTAGCACCCTATGGATAAAACCAGTAATTACGCTCTAACAGTTACTGGACTTAATGGCAAGGTTTAACGAAGCGAAGCCATCACACAGGTTAATTACGATTGGCTATAAGATAAGAAAAAACTAATCAAATTAGGTCACGTTTTTTTTATCATAACGCGGAAGTGAATTAACCGGTACGGGAATAGTCTTCTACTAGATAATATTGGTACCTCAGATCATCATATTTTTGTATCGTCTAAAACATTTGTAAACAAATATATGGAGCTGGCGGATTTACAGACATATCCCAGAATGTTCTGTTAATGTGAAATGAAGGATTATATCGATGGCGGTCGTCGTCTCCCTATCGGAAATTTCAAGACATACTTCGCTGCAGGAAGGATTACGGAGGATAAAACTCACTTGTCTATTCTATCAGTCTTCAGAAATGTAATAAACAATACGTCGACAAACAAGAGTGAGAAAGTAATGAAAAATCCGCGTAAAATTAATTACAAACGATGGCAATAAACTTCAATTACTCTTTTACCGCCTCAACGCCGTACAATAAAAATCACGGGAACGTTTTGATGAAATCACTTACCAAAAATAATCAGGCTGAATATTCAGCAGCGATCATAGATTTTGTGACTCTAAAATCAACATCCCAATCGAGCCGAATTGGCAAAATCTGTTTGCTTATGCACAATTACTCGCGTAATGTAATTGATTATAGCATTCAGTTACCGTCCACAAAAGCGGTTGATGATAAAATTCAATGTAACTGGAATTAACGACGTTAATTACTGAGGGCATTTAGCACAAAGCAAAAAAAACTGATGCGACCGAGATTCTTAGTTGTCTGTCTGTCTTTGGTGTTTGTTGTGCTTGTCTTTCGCTCTCTGTCGTGTTGGCCTGCCTGCATGACAGTGGAGAATAGTTTTAGAATTTCAAAAACTCCACTTGTTAATGAGAGAGAGAGAGAGAGAGAAAAAAAATATATATATACATATAGTGTGTGTATATATATGTGTGTGTGTATGTAAGTATATGTATTTATATGTGTATCTATATTATATATTATATATATATATATATATATATATATATATATATATATATATATATATATATATATATATATAATATATATCCAACATCATAGGTATATACAATTACGCTAATTTTTCATCAACTTTGCCATCGTAGCTTTACTTTAACTTCGCCACTTCATTTTGATATAGCCACAAAATCTTGATCTTCTAACACAAACCTAATCATTCTGAGATGTTTACTCCATTAAACGAAATACAATTCATAATTTCGTATCACTCAGGTTATTTCATAGTAAATGACTTCAACATAGCAGTTCGTTTCAATAAATGTTGTCTCATTGATAACACGTCTAACCAACATTCTTACTCAAAACACAGCATCTTGGAAGACAAAATTACTCTCCGCTCGGAATGTTGAAGCAGTCTGCTTGACAAATTTCATCAGATTATTAGATGTAAGCTAAATCTTGTCATTTTATTTTGACAGGCTACCAAGGTCATCACTGCATCTCCGCTTTAAGATGCAATATTAAATTCCCCACATTTTAGACATTTTCAACATTTGTCTTTCACTTCTCCCTAACCAAGCTGTCTGCCTGTCTGACTATAGATTAAGCTGGCCTTATGCCAGCACAAATTGCGTGTTGTTTTCTCCAGGTCAAACTAATAATAAAACAAGAGTCGCGACTTTTAGATTTTAAATGACATGGAAAACAAACACGCACAGAAGCCGCCTTCCTTAATTACCTAATATTTCCTTTGACTCTCATAATTAAGCTGGCCTTATGCCAGCACTGGCCTTGCTCCAGTGCAACCCACAGGTTTACCATACTCACACACTTACTTGATGAATATTAGGACATGACTCGCGACTATCGGATTATAAGTTACAGGGATACCACGAGACTACGTTTACTAATATACTCCCTTAGACCGGTCTAGATTAAGCTGGCCTTATGCCAGCACTGGCTCTTGCTTCATGGCAGCCAGAATGTCTGCCATGCTATCGCACGTAAAATTTAATATTACAACATGAGCCCCGACTACAACATTTTAAATAACATGGAAGAAACAAAAGTCTTCATTAGCAAGCGTATTTCCTTTGAAAATTTTTTTTTAATTACTCACACTCGAGATCCACGGTGCGTCTCGCCAGACAACAGATACTCCAAGTCTCGAGGTGTCTCCATGATGGTCTCGACGGTGTCGTGGCCGTCGTAGTTATCGAAATCGTCTGCCTGGCGTCGCTTCCTGTCAGAAAAAATGAGATGAATTTAAGATGGATTAGAGCCTTGGTCCGCGTCTTCAATAGATTTACTTTGAAATGGTCATATGTAAATAAATCTGCATCCTCTCTCTCTCTCTCTCTCTCTCTCTCTCTCTCTCTCTCTCTCTCTCTCTCTCTCTCTCTCTCTCTCTCAAAATGATCAGTCTTGATTGATGACAAAGCCAACATCAGTTTCACAGTCATTTGAAAGAAACGCATACGTAAATATTTATTAACATAAATACATAAGACAAATTTAGGCTTAAATCCTAGAACCCTTGGAGAGAGAGAGAGAGAGAGAGAGAGAGAGAGAGAGAGAGAGAGAGAGAGAGAGAGAGAGAGCTAAATCAACTCAATTAACACATTTTGCATCACCAGCACAAGTTAAATAAGACAACAATTCCATCTGGTGACGTAAAGTGAAACCAGACATATAAAGATCACATTAACAGAAACGATTTTATTATTAAGAGTCACTCTGCAATGAGGTTACACCAAAAAATGACTAAGTAAAAGCCAAATGAATTAAATTTCTCAGCTGTGAGCGAAATGTTTGCAAACAGCAAAACAACTTTGGGGGAACCAATATACCCCTTGTGACGAGTCACATTAGGAATGGTATGAACCATTCCATTTCAAAAGCTTGAATATAAAGGATGTCGAGTTATTCCACCACAAACAGAACTTCATTTACATCACAAGTGAAACTAACAATCTCCACAGACGAAAGCGATGCCACAGAAACAAAAGCAAATAAAAAAATGAAGTCTATGCAAGGAGCCAAGATGATTACTAGCCCCTCCAACAATATATCACATGCCATTTCTGTAAAAGTCAAGGCAGAATATATAAACTATGTCACTGACAGTAAACTCTATGCCTGACTAGACCACTGACGGAAGAAGAAGAAAGAAGAAGAAGAAGAAGAAGAAGAAGAAGTAGTAGTAAAAGATCCAGCAAAAACAAGACAATGGCGACGACAGACGTTTCACCAGAGAGTTTTCCCCGTCGTCCTCAGTAAAGAACAAAAAATGGGAAGGACCAAAAACTATGATACAAAGTAGAGATAACGTTGGCCGGAGGCAGCGTCGTCACTTCCTGTCCAGAAACACAAAGTGTTTTCTGCATGAAAGCAGCCTTCGACTTGAAGGCTCGGTTAAGTACACTAGGAAAATGGAGCCATTTACTTCATATTTAAACATTTTCTTTAATGTTAACCCCGTTTTCATTATATTATCCTGTTTTCTCTAGTGGAAGGTGGCTCCACAGAAAAAGGAAACTGACACTACCACTTTTATACTTTTTAACTACTGAATAATGTATGAATTCATGTACAAAAAAACTACCATAATATTAGCCACTACTTATAGCTCAAAAGAAGACTCCTTATTGTTCTTCCCAGACACTAAGGATCTTCCTTTCCTGGAACTGTCTCTCCGTCTATCGACCTCTTCCTTTTCTTTTATTTCTCCTTTCTTCTAAAATCTCAAAATCTTTTACTTTTCACAATCTTAACGCCCTCCCATTCTTCCTGCATGACTAAACCATCTAAAAGCACACTGATCTATTCTTTCAATTATACTAACCACTTCTAATTACCTCCATAGTTATTCTTTTGTATTCAGCACCCACACGTCCCTTCCATAAAGGAGAGTTGGCTCAACATACCCTGATATTTTCCTTGCTTCACGTAGTTTATGACAATTCTCACAGTCTACCATCATCCACAATTATTCATTCCAAAATGTCTATAAAAATCAGCCGTGTGTATTCTACTGCCGTCCATACTACCATTCAGTCCTCTGGCTTCTATGTTTCCACCTAACTTGAGAAACTTCATTCATTTACTCCTAACTCCTCTTGCAAACGCAAAGCTACAAACAACCCAAACAAAACTTTAGACAACCCCTAATTACTTATGGAAATGAAGAGATAAGAAATAAGCAAAGCGCCCTCAGGTTTTTTTTTATCTCTAAAGCTGCTGCAAAGACGTTCACAACAGATAACAATAAATTATGTCTGACCATTTCTGAGCTATACTTGTCTCCATTAGCTATGCCTGTTATATATGTTAGAACTCCCTGGAAGACGAGGGGAATAGCTTCATTCATTCATCTCTCTCTCTCTCTCTCTCTCTCTCTCTCTCTCTCTCTCTCTCTCTCTCTCTCTCTCTCTCTCTCTCTCTCTCTCTCTCAATGTGGTCTTGCTCAGCAATACCTTATATCAAAAGGGGATTTTAAATTTTCTGATTTTTTGGGATACCCCACTTTTATGCACAGCAAACCAAAGTAGCAAACGACGAGATACCTAACAATTACTATGTAGGTACTTTTAGTCCTTTTCCATAAAATAAAAAGACGAATGTGAATTTGTTTTCGATATCTAACCATTTCAAGAAAAGATTCAAGTTTTAAAAGCACATTCCAAATTCAAGATTTGCCAGGATATCTTTATTTTATACACAACATGAATATTCTCCCAAACTAACGCATTTTCTTATACTTTCACACCAAACCAGTCTATCTCCCTTCTGCATATCATGTTCGCATCTATCATAAAAACTTGCAATTGTTCTACATAGCAGCATTGCCTCTAGTTAGGGTCTATCACAACTTTCTCATACAGTTTCTCTACACACACTGCTCTTCCACTGTGAACCCTCCAGTCATCTTCTGTACACTATTGTCAAAACCCAAAACCAAACGGTATACCAACCAAAGGTATAGGAATCAATATCACCCACTTACTGTATACTAACAAAACTAAAACTTATCGTACATTACTAAAAAAAGGGACAAACAAAGGCAAATGACAAAGACATACAGAGATGATACAACCCCCACAAACTATTTATTTAGCTGCAGCGGCGCTTCTAACAGAAAGCAATAAATTACCCAGACATTTCAATGTCTGTTATAGATGTTAGAACCCTCTGGATGGCGAGATAGATAGGATTATTAATCAGTCTCTCTCTCTCTCTCTCTCTCTCTCTCTCTCTCTTCTCTCTCTCTGTATGGTGTCTAGGCCATCACCTAAATCAAACTAGGTGTGCATTCAATCACTATTTTTAGAAAAAAAAACTACATACTTTCTGGGGTTTTTTACCATTAAAAGTTATCGCAATTTTGAATATCGATTTCTATCAGCTTCATCCAAGTTTGATTATACATGAAAATTAGGGAGAGTAAATGTATGTAATTATTTAAATTCATACTGGTCTGACACCCTGTCACCTAGCTCATCGATCAATTTCAAGTTGATCCTCGATAACGAATCAACCAACCTGGAAATGTACACGTCACGAATCTTGCAAATTGGCAAAACATCTACTTTATGGCCTAAATGGGTGAATTCCCGTGTACGTAAGCTCGTATGCACCGTGTACGTAAGCTCGTATGCACCGTGTACGTGCATACATGCAACTTCACACAATTCATCATTCTCGCCTGTCCTGTGTCTGTAGAGAGGCAATATTGCTCTCTCTCTCTCTCTCTCTCTCTCTCTCTCTCTCTCTCTCTCTCTCTCTTCTCTCCGTTTCGGGGCGAGAGAGACCCTTAGGCATCAATATTCACAGGGATCCTTCCGAAACATTGGCCCACGCATGAGAGGCGCCAGATACGACCTAGGAGCCCATTTCGAAAACTGCCAGCTATCGAGGTTCAGCTTTTGAGTTCGCCAACTTTATCCGGGTAGGGGGCTGTGAAAACTCGCTACAGCGTCTCCTACACACTCGAAAATGCTCGGAAGTGCGTCATAACTCTGACTGACATATGTGTGAATTATTTAGTACATAATGTGTGCCAAAACTAAGTACAGGGAATCCTTTGATATTCAGAACACTGAAAAATAATTGTAAGAAACGTTCATGCATGTCAGTGACTTGGACCACACATAATTTACGATAACCTGTGCCAAAACTAAGCACTAGTAATCCTTAGAAATTCAGAGCATTGAAAGAAAACTACAAAGTGCCCATCAGCAGATCGTCAAACCCAAATTCATATAATAATTTATAAATATATTACAATATAAATATATATATATATATAATATATATATATCTATATATATATATATATATATAAATATTATATATATATATATATATGTGTATATGTATTTATGTGTGTGTAGTGTATGTATAATTCATATATATATATATATATAATATATATATATATATATATATATATATATATATATATATATATATATATACATATATATATATATATACAATATATATATATATCATATATATATATATATATATATATATATATATATATATATATATATAGGACGAAACATTCGTAAGAGAACTAAGAGAAAATTGACTCAGGATAAGATTAAGCAATAAATAAATAAATAAATAAATATAAATACAAAACCTACACTTCAAAAGCACATTTACAAATATCTAAAAATATTCAAAAGCAAAATCGAGGATAATAAATGAAAAACACAAAACCTGAAATCATCATTAAGGACAGACTTGAGCGTAACTACAGATGACTAGACATTAACCAATTACTGAACATTAACATTTAAAAAATAGTATGAAAAGGCCAAGAGGAAACGACAACAGCTAATTGCTTAAGTCCACGACAGACACCATTTCTCCATTTGTGCCTTTTATTCAAACATCCATTACCTCACAAACTTTTTTTTTCCCTTCTGCATTCGTTTCCTTCCAAAATTCCCCCTTCTGTCTTTTCCCTGAAAGGACTGGCTCTTGTTTGAGTATTTAATTTGCTCTTAAAAGATTTTTTCCACCCTTTTACTTTCCCTCCCCTTGATTTATTCTTTTTTTTTCTTTTGTTCAATCTTCCCTCTATCCTTTTTTTCTTTACTCCTTTTCTGCATCTCTCGTTTCACCAGATTCAATTGCTTCTTACACTGAGATGCTTCTCAAGGTACGAAGCTGTCTAAATCATTTGTTTTTCATTAAACAAAAGACTTTTATTGAGTACTTGCTCTCCTTTCGGAAACCACCTTCTTATTCCCACTTTTTTTTTCAACCGAGTAACTGACAGATGCACCTCCAGACTTCTATCACTTAATTCTTCCATTCTTTCGTCTACACTGTACTGATACTTGGCTAACTAATTACCCCAAAGTCTACACTGCACTAATACTTGGCCAACTAATTACCCCAAAGTCTACACTGTACTAATACTTGGCTAACTAATTACCCCAAAAGTCTACACTGTAATAATACTTGGCTAACTAATTACCCCAAGAGTCTACACTGTACCGATACTTGGCTAACTAATTACCCCCAAAGTCTACACTGTACTAATATTTGGCTAACTAATTGCCCCCAAAGTCTACACTGTACTAATACTTGGCTAACTAATTACCCCCAAAGTCAACACTGTGCTGATACTTGGCTAACTAATTACCCCAAAGTCTACACTGCACTAGTACTTGGCTAAATAATTAGCTCGAATTCTACACTATACTAATACTTGGCTAACTATACTTGTACCAATACTTGCCTAACTAATTTCCTAACAAAATCTGCACTGTACTAATACTTGGCTAACTAATTTCCCCCAAAGTCTACACTGTACTGAAACTTGGCTAATTCCCGGAAACTTTCTTCTCTCTCAATTAATCTCAAGACATTCATCTTTCTAAAACATTTATTTCCATCAATAAAGCTAATTTATTTAAACAGTTAACGAAGTTGTCTAAATCCAGCCGCCTCAGAACATACCTACGATGATACAGTTCTTCATATCAGATCACCTTATTTGGCCTGAAATCTCCTATGGTACATAATTAAAACTTTCATCAGAATAAGTTTAATTTAAATCATAAAACCTCGTACGCTTTCCTTACTTCACATAGCTCAAACGTCTTAAAATAGGAAGAGCCTAATTCTAATATTTATTACCATACCGAGAAGCTTTCGTATCTTTTGTCAAGAAGACGAAAATGAAACGACTGTCATAAATTTAGCTCTGAAAGAAAGATTCAGGACAGGCCTAAAACAAACATCCCTTAATCTCGTGGTATTTGAATATCTGAGCCTAAATCTTGCTATCACCCATTATTCCTTAATATCTCTTTGGTTCCGTTATTTTCGCCGAATTATTATTATTATTATTATTATTTTTTTTTTTTTTTTTTTTTTTTTTTTTTTTTTTTTTTTTTTTTTTGTTTTTTTTTTTTTTTTTTTTTTTTTTTTTTTGCTCTATCACAGTCCTCCAATTCGACTGGGTGGTATTTATAGTGTGGGGTTCGGGTTGCATCCTGCCTCCTTAGGAGTCCATCACTTTTCTTACTATGTGTGCCGTTTCTAGGATCACACTCTTCTGCATGAGGCCCGGAGCTACTTCAGCCTCTAGTTTTTCTAGATTCCTTTTCAGGGATCTTGGGATCGTGCCTAGTGCTCCTATGATTATGGGTACGATTTCCACTGGCATATCCCATATCCTTCTTATTTCTATTTTCAGATCTTGATACTATTCCATTTTTTTCCCATCTCTTTCTCTTCAACTCTGGTGTCCCATGGTATTGCGACATCAATGAGTGATACTTTCTTCTTGACTTTGTCAATCAACGTCACGTCTGGTCTGTTTTGCACGTATCCCACCCTATCCGTCCTGATACCATAGTCCCAGAGGATCTTTGCCTGATCGTTTTCTATCACTCCCTCAGGTTGGTGCTCGTACCACTTATTACTGCAAGGTAGCTGATGTTTCTTGCACAGGCTCCAGTGGAGGGCTTTTGGGGCTACTGAATCATGCCTCTTTTTGTACTGGTTCTGTGCAAGTGCCGGACAGGATATCAGGACCTGTATCCTGTTCCAATAAAAGATTACCTTCAGCATTTATGATTTTTGAAAATTCCCAATATGAATATTGGTCAGTTACTCAGAAACATCGCTGAGCCTGAGAAGCGAATTGTAAGGAAAACTAGAAAAAAACAATATATAAAACTCAACGTCGCTTAATTCTGCCATTCTTTTTCTAACAATTATTATTATTATTATTATTATTATTATTATGATTATTATTATATTATTATTATTATTATTATTATTATTATTATTAGCATTATTATTATTATTATTATTATTATATTCAGAAGATAAGCCCCCTTCAAGCCTCCAAAGAATATACGACAAGGAGAGATCAGATTTTACAAGAAGAAATAAATTGACAAAATAAATTAATAAAAATGTAAATAAATCTTGACAATGCAAGAACTTTTCAAGTTACAATTGCACACCATACATATACCTCAATATACTCGTATGTCACAGGCGTGTCCGTTCCGATCCAGATATTAATGAAGTGTAAAATAGTGTCAAAAAACAACCTGAACACTCGAACGCTTCGAGTTTATTCCAGGAAAACTCCGAATTAAATCAACAACATGACATGGCAAAAAGAAATGACATAGTCAAATATGATATCAGCTCAGAGCGATTGTTTAACTTCATCAAAGTCTGTTTCGTAATGATATGCAAACGCTAGTTGGAACGAGTAAAATGAGAGAGAGAGAGAGAGAGAGAGAGAGAGAGAGAGAGAGAGAGAGAGAGAGAGTTCAAACCATGGTAAAAGAGGGTAAGATGAAGAAGGAGGAGAAAAAAAAAAAAAAAAAAAAAAAAATGGAGAGAGAGAGAGAGATGAGAGAGAGAGAGAGATGAGAGAGAGAGAGAGAGAGAGAGAGAGAGAGAGAGAATCTAATTTCAAACCATGGTATAAAGTCGGAGTGAGAGAGAGAGAGAGAGAGAGAGAGGAGAGAGAGAGAGAGGTCTAAGATCAAACCATGGTAAAATGTGGATGTGGAGAGAGACGTCTAAGTTCAAACCATGGTAAAATGTGGATGCGGGTGAGAGAGAGAGAGAGAGAGAGAGAGAGAGAGAGAGAGAGAGAGAGAGAGAGAGAGAGAGAGAAAATGGTAAAATGTGGATGGAGAGAGAGAGAGAACTTCAGTTTAATTTAAACAAGCAAACAATCTCCAATAACTAATTACTGAGTCAACTCAGTGAGAGTTGACAGGATAGAAGGGAAAACTAAAATCCTTCCCAGCATCCGATCGTGTGGACGCGAAACGAAGAGAGAGATAAAGAGGCAAGCAAATAATTTATTCATTGCTTCCATCCGTTAATCTCTTACCATTACATCAACGAAAAAATAATATTTGCATAAATCATTAACACTGATTAACGTCAGGGAAAGCCAGTCACTATTGAAATTAAATTAACATCGATGATAATTATTAGAAGGGGAATGATTGTGCAAGTTAGTTCATAATTTGTGAGTTATAATTATTTCATTTTTTTCTATGTTTTTTCTTCTGATAACTGATCTCCTCTTTCTGTATTTCCTATTACCTTCTGTTACGTCTTTCAAATGAATACAGTTATATTCTTTGGAAGGTTGAATTTCAAAGTCAGTGGCCACTGTGGTTGGTCCATATGAGTAGGGCCTCATCTTCTGAATAATAATAATAATAATTAATCAATAAATAATAAATAATAATAATAATAATAATAATGAATAATAATAATAATAATAATAATAATAATAATAATAATAAGGAAAAAAAAAGGGAGAATTTAAAACAAAAATCACCACTCATGACAGACACATACAGACACAAGTAAAGAAAATGCCCAACTGGAAAGCCCCAGGTCCCGATGAAGTCCATGGATACTGGTTTCAAAAACTTCAAGGCCCTACCCTAAACCCAAGAATAGCAGAACACTCCAGCACTGTATCACAAATCACCATGCGCCCAATGGATGACCACGGGATGAACATCCTTAGTCCAGAAAGACAAGAGTAAGGGAACAAATATAGCCAGTAACTACCTATCACCTGCATTACCAACTAATGTGGAAGTTACTAACAGGTATCATCAGCGAAAGGCTATACAACTACCTAGAGGATACAAAACACCATCCACCCCCACCAACAGAAAAGGCTGCAGAAGGAAGTGTAGGGGCACAAAAGACCAGCTCCTGATAGACAAAATGGTAATGAAGAACAGTGGAGGAAGAAAAGGAAAACCAACCTAAGCATGGCATGAATAGACTATAAGAAAGCCTTCGACATGATACCAACACATGGCTAATAGAATGCCTGAAATATATGGGGCAAGAGGAAAACACCATCAGCTTCCTCAAAAATACAATGCGCAACTGGAATAGAATACTTACAAGCTCTGGAATAAGACTAGCAGAGTTAATATCAGGAGAGGGATCTTCCAGGGCGACTCACTGTCTCCCCACTTACTCTTTCGTAGTTAGCCATGATTCCCATGAACAAAAAGTACTCGAGAAGATCTTTCTTTTGGATGCTGGGTACCAACTCAAGAAAAGAGGCAACAGAATTAACCATCCGATGTTCATGGACGACATAAAGCTATATGGTAAGAGCATCAAGGAAATAGATACCCTAATCCAGACTGTAAGGACTGTATCTGGGGACATCAGGATGCAGTTTGGAATAGAAAAATACGCCTTAGTCAACATACAAAAGGGCAAAGTAACGAGAACTGAAGGGATAAAGCTACCAGATGGGAGCAACATCAAACACATAGATGAGGCGGGATACAAATACCTGGGAATAATGGAAGGAGGGGATATAAAACACCAAGAGATGAAGGACACGATCAGGAAAGAATATATGCAGAGACTCAAGGCGATACTCAAGTCAGAACGCCGGAAATATAAAAAGCCATAAAGCCTAAAACTGGATGGCAGTGCGCAGTAATCAGATACAGTGCAGGAATAGTGGAATGGACGAAGGCAGAACTCCGCAACATAGACCAGAAAACTAGGAAACATATGACAATACACAAAGCACTACACCCAAGAGCAAATACGAAAGAAAGGAGGGAGAGGACTACTAAGCATAGAGGACTGCGTCAACATCGAGAACAGAGCACTGGGGCAATATCTGAAAACCAGTGAAGACGAGTGGCTAAAGAGTTCATGGAAAGAAGGACTGATAAAAGTAGACGAAGACCCAGAAATATACAGAGACAGGAGAATGACAAACAGAACAGATGACTGGCACAACAAACCAGTGCACGGACAATACATGAGACAGACTAAAGAACTGGCCAGAGATGACACATGGCAATGGTTACAGAGGGGAGAGCTCAAGAAGGAAACTGAAGGAATGATCACGCCCTAAGAACCAGATATATCCAAAGAACGATAGACGAAAATAACATCTCTCCCATATGTAGGAAGTGCAATACGAAAAATGAAACCATAAACCACATAGCAAACGAACGACCGGCACTTGCACAGAACCAGTACAAAAAGAGGCATGATTCAGTGCCAAAAACCCTCCACTGGAGCCTGTGCAAGAAACATCAGCTACCTTGCAGTAATAAGTGGTACGAGCACCAACCTGAAGGAGTGATAGAAAACGATCAGGCAAAGATCCTCTGGGACTATGGTATCAGAACGGATAGGGTGATACGTGCAAATAGACCAGACGTGACGTTGATTGACAAAATCAAGAAGAAAGTATTACTCATTGATGTCGCAATACCATGGGACACCAGAGTTGAAGAGAAAGAAAGGGAAAAAATGGATAAGTATCAAGACCTGAAAATAGAAATAAGAAGGATATGGGTTATGCTAGTGGAAATTGCATTCATAATCCTAGGAACACTAGGCACGATCCCAAGATCCCTGAAAAGGAATCTGGAAAAACTAGAGGCCGAAGTAGCTCCAGGACTCGTGCAGAAATGTGAGATCCTAGAAACGGCGCACATAGTAAGAAGAGTGATGGACTCCTAAGGAAGCAGGATGCAACCCGGAACCCCACACTATAAATACCACCCAGTCGAATTGGAGGATTGTGATAAAGAAAAAAATAAATAAAAAATAATAATAATAATAATAATAATAATAATAACAATAACAATAATAATAATAATAATAATAATAATAATAATAATAATAATAATAATAATATAATAATAATAATAATAATAATAATAATAATAATAATAATAATAATAATAATAATAATAATAATAATAATAATATTAAAAAAATACTCATAGTGGCACGAGTCTTCAAATGGAGAAACAAATCCACAGTTATGTAAATGTACGTATATTTAAATTTAAAACTGAAAGTTATCTTTATAGTTTTTAAATTTAAATATACGTACATTTACATAACTGTGTGTGTTTGTTTCTCCAATAATAATAAAATAATGATAATAATAATAATAATAATAATAATAATAAATAATAATAATATAATAAATAATAATATAATAATAAATAAATAAATAAATAATTTGCATTATACATATATTTTCTAAGGGAAATAAACTCCTTCCTTTGGCAACCTGCATTGACCTCTGTTAACCGGAAACTTGACGAAAAGGTCGCGAGGAACATTATATATTTGACTTGACAGCTCAAAAAAAAACCAACTCGTTCTTTTATTCCTCTCGTGGGCAAATGTTGACAGAATGTGGAGCTCCCAAGAACCAACGAGGTCTGTGGCGTGGAGTGACAGCTTAATTGCAAAGTCTAAAAGCACATGCTACAACTTTGCAACAAATATTCAAAAGGAGCTTTTTAGGCGCCACAGACATGATGCTAAGTGCTACGGGTATATTGATATTTCAAAGGATTCTGTGTTTTTAATTCTTTTAGGACACTGCTTTCATTCAGGAGTTATTATACATGGCGGTTGAAATGCTTGTTTTATGTCTGTAGGTCTCACCCAGATACCGTCAGTTTCTCAATGTTTTCTCCAAGCCAGCCCTCCCCCCCGTTGGCCCAGCCACCCCCCAAGGCCATCCCCCCACCCCCTGCGTCCCCCTCCGCCCCGGACAGACCCAACAACATCAACAACAACAACAACATAGTAGTTTGTAGGCTTACTCCCCGAGTAAGCGAAAATACCAAGCCTTTCATATAACTCTTCGAAGTGAGGGAGAATTGATAAGGTTATGTCAATCTATTCGATCTTCTGCATTTTCTCTCTACGTAACTTGACCCACAGCTGGGATCAAATATCACGTCAATGTTAAATGAGAAAGCTATTCTGACGCAAATCTGGTGACGCACGCAAGAGTGACATTCTAATTATGCTAAGCAGAAATAGCACGTTTAATATCAAGCATTATTACGCAAATGAAGCGACAAAGGTTATAATATTAAGCTCATTTATCAAATATAAAGCCATTGAAAAATCTTACTCGTGAAACTCTTGCCAACCTTTCCTTTTGCTAAGCAGAGAAGGTCAATATGTAGTATTACAAATAATGTCTCATGGTTAAATGTTTCGTTATTATATAATAAAAATTTCTAAATCAGACACTATTTTAAATATTTCCTCTTATCCCAATCCCGTTCGGATACCACATCACTAATAAATTACTTGAAAATGAAATGAATTATTTTACTTCCAACCCAAATAAAAACAAAATTGTTTTAGGACCCTTGACCCTTCATTGAGCCAGGGTCAGATTTCCACTTAAAGGCATGAACCTTCATTCATCTTATCCCATCACTTCCCAGCGTTTTCTGAACCTCCCTCATTTAGATGCTTCACTTTTTCTGGCGATATATATATTCCTCAAAATGATGACGTCATAATCCAGGCCGTGATATCTCCCGCGATCCATCGGAAAGTGTAGCCTGCGATATTTCGTCATGCCATCTTTATCTACGACCCTCTGAAGTGTACTTTGGGAAACGAATAGACTCCCGGGCAATGTAACGAGAGAGAGAGAGAGAGAGAGAGAGAGAGAGAGAGAGAGAGAGAGAGAGAGAGAGAGAGAGAGAGACTAGTCTAGAATGTTTTATAATAATCATTAGGCTGCTTCACACTAAAATGTGGTGTGCAAACTGCAATAAGGTTACCATGGATTCTTCGATTCCTTTTTTTTTTTTTTTTATTAAATATTACATATATAAGATATGTAACGTAAAATATATAATATACATATATAAGCGAATATAATTATCTATTACAATCACCTTGTATAATCAACGTACATACATGCATATATGCACACACACACATACACACACACACACGACCAAAAAGGTAACATAGTACACACATGCATACATCCCTCGTCAGGCTTTCTCTTAATGTAACACAACAGCCTTTGTGACCTTTTCAATCGAGGTCAGTGACCCTGTACGTCCAAACTTTCAATAACTTTTACACTGCCTGAGTGGTAGGTTTATTTCCTGTTCGCCCGTATCCTGATGTCAGTTTTATTGGTCCTCTGTATCTATGCTATATTTCGTCCGATGGGTGACACTCTCTCTCTCTCTCTCTCTCTCTCTCTCTCTCTCTCTCTCTCTCTCTCTCTCTCTAAGATCATTACTGTAGAATATCCTTAAAGATAAACACTGCACTCTCTCACATGCATCTAACCTTCAAAACAATTCATTGAATTATTTATGGATAACCAATTACTTACGCCTATCCCTTATCACATTGAATCTCATAAAAATAAGAATTAATAGAATAGAAAGTAAACGGTATATTTATGACTACATTTGATGTCAATTGTTTTCTTTTAACAAAACCATACATTTAAAGACTTAATTTTTTTTGACAGAGTGTGAAGAATTTTAGTAGTTAATAAAAACTTCATTTTTTTCGACAGAATTCAAAAAATAAAACAATGAAATGACTGGTTTTTCATACAAAGAAAAAATAAAAAGGGCTGATTTTTTTTAACAAAATGAAAAATAAAATAAGGGAAATTCTTTTGACTAAATGAAAAATATTAATAAAATGAAAAATATTAATAAAACCTGGAGTCATTTTTTTACATAAAAATAAAGAGCAAAAAAGGAATTGTCTGACAAAATGAAAAAAAATAATCATAAATTTTTTTTTTTTTTTTTACAAAATTATATAAATAATAAAGTGACCCTTTACCTGACAAAATGACAAATCAAAAAAATTAAAATGGCTTATTTTTTCGAGAAAATTAAAAGAAGAAACAACTAAAAAGGACTAATATTTTTAGATAAAATAAAAAAATATAAGAATCCCGAATTTCTCGGACAAAAATGATTTTTTTTACAAAATAAAAAAATAAACGGACATAATTTTTCCGATTAAACGAAACGAAATTTTAAAAATTGAAAAAAGGGCTGAAAGAGACAATAAAAAAAAGTATTTTCTACGCAAGTATCTTCCCCCTAACACCCCTTCTGTTTGCGGGGCACTTTAGAAGCCGGCATTTGAGCACTCCTCTGATGGAAGGGGAGAGAGAGAGCTCTCGATATTAAAGGATGAAAATAGGTCACAGGTCAGGAGACTGGCTCTGAACATGATGAATTGTAATGTGCAGTAGAAAGGCATCTGACTTTAACAAGTCTTAGTTTCATCCGCTTCATAATTTACTTAATTTTTTGTAAATTCGTGCTTTTAAAGGTTCGTTCAATATGTATTCTAGAAGCCATGACAGTGTTTTTCGTAAACAGCTTTTAAACTTACTAATGGATTTCCATGCCACTGAAGCACTGAGCGTTTCACAAACTTCTTCTTAATTTTCTAAAGTCCTGTGCATTACCATGCGTGTTTCATTAACTTTTTTAGTTAAGAAAAGAAAGTTATAGTTATATCTGCGAAAGTGGTGACAGTGTATCAGTGGCGTCGGTGTGTAAGAATCAGAGCAAGTGCGTTTAAAACACATCAGCTTTAGTATAGAGAAGAGACGACCAAAGGAAAAACAATTAAGAGGCGAAAGAGGGTACAAATTGAAATGGCTAAAAACACCTAGAATTTTATACAAAGGACATCGGTAAACGTGAAAGAAAAAATATCAGGCTAAAAAAATATAGAAGCACGGAAGGGTTTGCTGGGAATTAAAATGGTCAAAATTGAATTATGAGCTTTCCCATGGAATACGTCGAAAGTATTGAGCAGAGAGACTTTATACCCTGCACACATATAATACT
>NC_061093.1:56980852-56985852 GCF_015104395.2 Macrobrachium nipponense | reverse complement strand
GTATCCAAGCAAAACCTTTCAAAATTTATCTGCATCGTTATCAAGACCAGATGACATTGTTGGTAAAATCAAATAAAAGTATACAAACAAAGGATTGATCAAGGCCAGTGATTTCGAATGCAGTTTCTGCATTCTTGAAAAACCGGCGAGCAGTATTCCCATCATTAGGTGAAGCATTCTTATAGTCTCATTTTTAGTTTCATTTGAGAATTTCATTTATGGATGAGTAACGAGAAGTGAATTTCCAGCACCAGAAAAACATTTCTCTAACTCTTCAATGGAACCTGGGATCGATCTCAGAATCACAGGGTTGGCTTTTAAGTGCTTTGCTATTGACCCACTGATGATCTCTATTGGAAATTAGTAATTGTACTATAAGCAGTAAAGATTTCCTTATGCAGTGGCTCCATGACTTTCCTAATATACAGGTTATAGATATTTTCCTGCCCTAAACCAAGCTAATCCTTTGAACAATCTTAAAATCCAAAACTACTATCAACCCAACCCCCTTCAACTTTTTAGGCTGGGATTTGCCACAAAGCCCTTGAAAACACCCTGTAGTATTAAGATGATGAAGTACCTACTCGTTGGCAGCTCTTGTCACCTTCTGCCGTTTCGTTACTCAGACTCCCCGGTTAAATGGCGCCATGATAGGGGAGGTAGCGCTTCAGTTATTATTGCCCACAAAAGCTCGAAGTGCAAATTGTTGCAAAGAAAACAAAGATTTTCCCTTTCTACACAAGTTCTAGTATAATAAAATCCATAAGAGATACGAAGCAAATGCAAGCGAAAAAATTGCCGCATACTTGTTTTTGTAAAATAAAAAATATTTGGAGTACTTTTGTATATATCTATATAACATGGACTAATTGCATGTTATGCACAATATTTGAAATGCTTAGTCACAGAAATAACAAGGAGTAAACTTGTTGAAACTCTCTTATAAACTAATGAAACACAGACCTAATATCACAGATGCTACATGCACACAATTCTGATGTAGACTAATCACTAGCATACTGGGAGAAAATGTACTTAGCCGATTGCGTCTAAAATCCATAGCGCCAGTCTAACCCATACTCCTTAAATAATAATATAATATACGGTTCCCTTTCTAAAAACTATTCAAATTTACGTTTTTAATATAATTTTGATAAAACTAAACAATCATTTTTTTGGTTTTTGTCCACCTCCTGGCCCACTGTGCGCAGACCACTATATAATTTTTGACATATCTATCGCAGGCCAATACATAATTTTTGACATATCTAGCGCAGGCCACTATACAATTTTTGACATATCTAGCGCAGGCCACAATACAATTATTGACACACGTACTGTGGGATTATTTACGAAATTCGTTCAATATCTGCTATCAGAAAATTAATGCCAGCGTCGCAATTTTCAAAATTACGAAATATCAATGAGTAAACATTTGGTATAAACATCCGGGCCAAAATCAGTTTCCTATCAGAAAATTAATACCGTTGCGTGCTCGAAAATAATTCTGCGTACCTACGTAAACAATCACTATTTACATCTGGGCACAAATCAGTTGGTTTACTTACGCTTAACAAACGGTTTATTCGAATTCATCAAGTTTCCCCTTTGGTGCTGGGCAGCGAGGCAATATCGGTCTTAGACATCAATATTCGCCGGGACCCCTCCGAAATACAGGGTCATGTATTAAAGGCACGAGTTATTACTTACAAAGTTATTTTATAAACTAAGGTATACCGAATTTTCCCGAGAATTTACAAGCCTGTGGATATATTGCTTTCATAAAGTACTTTTTATTACAGTTGATAGAATGATCATATAACAACGTGAAGAGTTATAAAATTGTATATAATTTCAACGAAAATTATTTAATTTTTCGTGATGAAATATGTGCATTATATATATACATATATATATATATATATATATATATATATATATATATATATATATATATATATATATATATATATATATTATACGATAAATATATGTGAATAGACAAATTCATAAATATACATACACACACGCGCTATATATATATATATATATCTATATATATATATATATATATATATATATATATATATATATATATATATATAATATATGTGTGTGTGTGTATATATGTATATATATATATATATATATATATATATATATATATATATATATATATATATATATATATATATATATATATATAATATATAAATACACTCTCAACACTTAGCCGTTTTCCCCAAAGAAAGGGTTGTCCCAAAAGATACGGCATATTTAAACTAAAAATTAAAAATGATATTTACTAGATTCAAATCCTGCTTTAGAAAAAAACATTTAATGTCATTATCCACTTGTGAATGTTTAAATTTACTAATATAACAACTACTGTCCTTCTGACACCTGATTAAAATATAAACCATTTTATTCTAAAACCGTATTTCGTATTCATATCAAAATGAGCTCACTTTCATTATGACTTTCACTTCAGACTTTCATTTATTAGCTGCAGTAACCGCTGTTCGTACGAGACTCACTCGACATGAAAGAGAAATAATATTATTTTACTTGATAAGTGAAAGACTCCCTTGGTTTGCTTTCCTCTATGTAAATGTTGACAGAACGTGAAGCCTGACGTATATAAACAAGGCGTGTGACACAGAGAGACATCTGGTGACAACTATTATAATACACAGTTTAGGAGTATATGTTGCAGAAAGCTTTTAGGTATGACACAATAACAAAAAAATATATATAAATTTTGGGGTTTGGGGATTTGAATAAGTACTCTCTCTCTCTCTCTCTCTCTCTCTCTCTCTCTCTCTCTCTCTCTCTCTCTGACGCAAGCATTCGTAAAGATATATCCAAGCCTCTTCGGAAACTATAGCAGCATACGGACCATGTATCGCCATATGGACTTTTCTTGGGATACACTGCTTTAAAAATAACAGTATATATATATAAGATTTAAGAGACGTAAATGTATGTTTAACGGTGTATAGAAGCATCTTACATAAAAGATGCATCTTTTCCATATATGAGATGAATACGATATCCGGTCATTTACGCAACGGCGAAACCGAATTAAGAGAAATAGTAACTCTGGGGCTCACGGCAGGGGGCTAACTTAGTCCCCATAGTCTCCCGAACACTTGATACCTTGATGGAGTTAGCATGTCACTAGATCAAAGTTTCACTTTCCACAGAATCCTCTCTCTCGACCATATATTCCGTTACGGACACAAACACACACACACACACAGCCACACTTTCTGGTGGTTAAACCATGTTGACAACTAGATTTCTCGTCCAGGCTAGGCCTAATAGGCGCCACCAAGGACATTTCCCTTCATAAGGTGGTTCTGTCATCTAAGTCTTTCGACAACGTTAAGTACCGTAAATTGTTGATTATAGCCCCGTGATTTATTAGTTTCATTCATCAGTTCTTTCAAGGCAAACGTACATCGTCATAACGATAAACTTCACCAAAACATCTGGTAGCCCACAATACTTAGCAGGGAACGGACCCACAAAAATACGACACCAAATGAAAGCAACTCCTGGTACGATTGAAGGGGACTCTTGGTACAATTACCTCTGACACACACTGTGTCCTTTGTTAACAGAAAGAGAGGTATAACAGTTATGTCCTTACCAAACTATTATATACCTTTTGTGTTTGCTATACACCCGAGCCCGCTATTCCTTCGTATTTTTCCCATTAGAAGGAATTTCTTTTGTTGATCTAACCAGTGGGGTAAAATTTTTCATAATTAATCATGTCTGAGCAGATATTTCTCCCGGTTAATAATAATAATAATAATAATAATAATAATAATAATAATAATAATAATAATAATAATTAATTGTACATCAGAACTGCATTAATGATAAGATCGTACCAGCAGTTTCGTTAAAAGATTCATCGATTTAGGACCGACACGATTTTTAAAAACCGGCGTCACAGAGGCGGTGGTCATCGGTTTCCCGGACCACGGATGAAAAAGTCCTTAATTAAGGTTACAGTTAAAAAGTTCATAAAAAGGTATTCTTGCTCCTAGTCACTATTTAAGTCGACAGTAAGAATCTTATTCTACTTTTTCTGGAAAGTTACTCCTACCATCCAAAATAACCCAGCCCCCTTTAAAACCTGCACCTTCCCAAAGCCCAAATCATCCCCCTCCCGCCCCCTCCTCCCCCAACAATCAGGCGTCAGCCGCCAAAGAGAGAGAGAGAGAGAGAGAGAGAGAGAGAGAGAGAGAGAGAGAGAGAGAGAATGTGTCACGAAGTCATCCAATATCATTCCATTTAGACATCAACAAAGTTCCAGGCAGGATTCTCAGGAAAAGTTGAGACAAAAAAATGGAGAGGGGGAAAGTAGCAGACAAGTAAAGTAGCAGAGATGAAAAGTAGCAGAGGATAAGTAGCAGAGGGAAAGTAGCAGAGAAGTAAAGTAGCAGAGGGACAGTAGCAGAGAAGTAAAGTCGCAGAGGATAAGTAGCAGAGAAGTAAAGTAGCAGAGGATAAGTAGCAGAGAAGTAAAGTAGCAGAGGATAAGTAGCAGAGAAGAAAAGTAGCAGAGAAGTAAAGTAGCAAAGGGACAGTAGCAGAGAAGTAAAGTAGCAGAGATGAAAAGTAGCAGAGAGTACAAGTGACACATAAGAAAAGTAGCGCAGTTATCACTTGAGCTGTACGTACGTATATATATTATATGTAAATATATGTCATGATACATTTATATAGATATATATATATACATATATATATACATATATATATATATATATATATATATATATATATATATATATATATATATATATATATATATATATGGTATATATGTAAATATATATACACGTGCGTGCATTTACGTACATACTGGCGCATGTTCATAACTTACATAACACACGTGGCATTTAAGAAAAATGGACTAAAACAAAAACATCGCGACAGACACATCCATAAAGCAAAACATCCTGACAGACAAACGTGACAGA
>NC_061093.1:56955852-56975852 GCF_015104395.2 Macrobrachium nipponense | reverse complement strand
GTCTTGAAATGGAGAAACAGATCCGTAGTTATGTATGGGTACATTTCTCTTTTTAAGTCTCTACAGAGCGCTTTCGGGAAAGCTCTCTGTAAAGATGTTTTTTTCAAATCTGATTCCCCATTCCATTAAGAATCGGATTAATGTTTACCCATGCCTATAACATTGTAAAATCAGTCTAAACTTAAGGGAATTACTGTCTATAACGTGAATTATTCAGTTTGATAAACGAACATATAAGAGAAACATAACTTTTCCCTCCGGTGAATACTGATACACAAACCATTTTACCGGGAGGTAACTGTTTCCATTATAAAGGAGATAACCCCGTTTTTAATGCCTCGTTTTAATGCAGTGTGAGTATGCCCTAACAGTTATTGAGCGCCTCAGTAGCTTGGTAGGTATGGTCTCGGGCTGCCACCTCGGTGGGCACGAGTTCGATTCTCGGGCATTAAAACATGCAACGTAAAAACACCATACAAACCTAACAGTCATGAAAAGGATACATCCACGCAGGTGTAAAGGGGAGTCATTAAAACGGTAAAATGATTTGTGTACATTATTGTATCGGTATTCAATGGAGGGAAAAGTTATGTTGAATACATGTCAACGACTTATTGGCAGTCCTAACCAGCGATTCATACAATCATCCACCAGATGCCAAAGTTTCCAACCTGTTTTGTGATACGTATAAGGTGGTGAAGTCTGTTTATGACGTTTGAATGCAAGGTGGACGCAGCCTTAGGATTTAAATTATCTACGAATAAGAACTGATTTGTCTTGACTCCACGTTTCCTTAATTCATTTCCCATAGACAGTGGCGCTGACAATAAACAAGATTCATATAACTCTTCAGAGAGACTAATCACTGCAAAAGGTTTTTATGCTGTTACTAAATTGTCTTATGACGCGTTCCAACTTCTCAGGCCAGGAAGAATACAAAAGTAAATGAATCGGTCCTTTTGACAAAAAAGGGGAAACCGGTTTGGTCGTCATGGCTCGTCGTTTTGCCCGTTCGATTCTATACACACTATAAACCCAAAAATAGAAGCAAAACCTTTCAAGTTCTTTAACCTACATTTCGCGACAAACACCGCCTCAATCTCTGGCCAAAATATGCAAATATCATCAACATATTCCATCCTCGCTCAACACCCACAGTTCTCCTCATAAAAGAAATATATTTGTTGACTTGAAAAGCCCACGTATCCCTAATGTATCACATTCCTCGGTACGGAGTGAAAAAAAAATAGCTCGTTTGGAGCTAAACCAGTGTTTCAACAACAAGCGTTCAAATCTGAAAAGTGATTTACGCTTATCTCCGAAGGTATTTTTACCCTCACCCTCAAAGCAACGGCCTTGACTGACTAACTGACCGACTGACTGACTGACTGCCTCTATTGATTATTCCACCTCACGCGAGCGACAGCTAATGAGTATACACTTGGAAAGATAATTATGTTAATGAAACGCGAATGCATAGATTAAAAAAGGTAATTAGGGCAGGGTAATCAGAGGGTGAACATCATAACAACGTTGTTGTTGTTCATTCTCGAAATAGCCGGCAATCGAGCATTCAAAAGGCAAATAGATAAAACTTAAGGAGACACGGGAGTGTTGTTGCCCCCAGAGAATGCTACCTGCTAATTACGCTAGTAGGGTTTTTTTTTTTTACTTTTTTCCCAATCTTCTGTCCTGTTCTTTGCAGTTGGCAGCAAAATATTTTAGGATAGAACACAATATAGAATTCAGACCAAAGGACAAGAGCAGGGACCTATAAGGTCATTCAGTTGTTAGGAGAGGGTGGAAAGTAGCAAAGATTATGAACGGAGGTGCAGTTAATGGAATGAAAGGCGTTGCAACTAGGGGCATCATCAACGGTGCAAGGAGCCTTAAGTAATGCCCACACAGCGCAGAAGCGTGAGGCGTCCTTACGGTACTACCCCCACCCCCCTTACGGGGTACCCCGCTATAAAAACAAAGACGAACACGTAACAGCCAGTTGGCTGCAAAGGATTCGGGAATCATTACATGCAAAGGAGGGCAGTCAGAGAAATTTTTTAAAGACGAGCGCACCTTCTCTCTCTCTCTCTCTCGGAGCCATCCGTTGCAACCCTGGAGTAAAAATCGACAACGCGACGTCAAACCAGGTAATCTACGAGCGCAAAATGACCCTTAACTTATGGCCAGAGAAATCCCCGATCTTTCACGCAACAGGTCTTGCGAAATGAGCAGCGTGAGTGAGGAGAGGATCAGCGAGAAAGAAAGTGGGGGATGTTGCAAATGCCGCTAAAATTTGGTCTGCACTTTTTTTTTTTTTTTTTTTGCTATTCTCGTCCCCCTCATCTTTCATGGATTAGTGTCGTTGCGGCATTTTTTCTAAGCATTACTGTTATTTTCTATTCAAATGCAATATTAGTACAAAGCGAGTACTAGCTTCAGAGAGAGAGAGAGAGAGAGAGAGAGAGAGAGAGAGAGAGAGAGAGAGAGAGAGAGAGAGAGATATTCAGGCTCCGTAGAAACTCCGCACCGGCCCAAGAGTCTTGTCGCACACGAGGTTAACTTCAGGGAATTCAGTTTTAATAATGAACACTGGATTCCTACAATGGGAAATTAGCCTGCAACCGCTAGATTCTCCCGAAATGAATTTACGTAAAACACAAAATTACAAAATATTCGCTATGGCTGAATAATACAACTTCCAAGAGAGAAAAAAAATAACAAGGGTCAAATATCACTCGTCAAATTACCTTGCAGCTTTAGGCGTGGTGGTCGTGGAGGTAGACGTGTCGAAGTAGATGTAGAAGTAGATGTAGAAGTAGAAGTGGATGTGGAGGTGGAGGTGGAGTTAGACTTGGTGGTGGTGGCGGTGGAGGTGGAGGCGGAGGTGGAGGCGGAGGTGGAGGCGGAGGTAGACTCTATTGTCATCGTCGAAAAACAATGCAGAAAAAAAAATGAATTATATCTCTTGAAAAACATGCAGAATATCTCAGGTCAATATTCGGTTCATAAAGCTTTTAATTTAGTTTAGAATTTTTATGAATGATAAAAAAAATTGATTGATTGCATCATATGGTATCATTATAAAATTTTTAATTTATTCAATACTGTCTTATATACTAGATGATAAAGAACAAGATAGTATCATATCGTATATGAGTTTTGTCGTGAGCGTACTTTATTTTGTCAATTTCTTTTATAAAATTACGAAAATATATTTTCCCGAGACGTATAACAAATAAACCAGGTTAAATTTAGTGTTTGCAATATTCGTTTTCAAAAAATTACAATTTCCTAAAAGCAGATACTGGCCGTTAATAAATATAATATTGATTTTGACTCTCAAAACACGGTATACGTCAACAAAAATCAAGGCGCTTATGCCAACATATGCAAAAAAACACATATATATGTATATATATACTTATATATACACATAAACATATACATATTGCAGACGTATACGAGTAATACACAAACAACATACACAGACAAAAGCAGTATGTACAGTTAAACAAACTTTTTTGAAAAATAAATAAAAGGTTCCTCTCACAGCCGTGATAAAGTTTGTGTGGTCAAAATTAACATATCGAGGAACAATACACATAGATACACATAGCACATGGACACAGCACATAACCATAACACATTAATCTCATAATGACGAACATATAGTATGTATTTCACGTGGACGTAAACGCTTTGACACAGGGACAGGCTGACCTCAAGACGAGCTTTTTATCTGTAAATCGCTTTGGAAACTTTCATTTCATTTTTGCTAAACGTCAGATTCCCTCCTACATCATTTCGACCTCAAGGAAGTCTGCATTCATCACAAACTGACAACTTTATTAGGTTTTCCATAATAATCTCGATCCAAAAGTATTCTTTATCAATTATTTAAAAAATGACATCATTCTTTTTCGAACATAATTTCCATCTGGACGAAGTGGGCATTACTTAGAAAACTGACAACATCAATAACTTTAAGGTACTTTTACTTACTTGAAAATTTTCCAGAAATTTCACTTATAAATGCCAGATTCACTTTTGTTATTGAAGTAACGTCTGACTCCTCTTTGCCAATTGAAAGAATTACCTCACACTTTTAGAACATGAGGCCAACATTTGATTGACTTGAGCAGTGACCTTTTAACACGACTGGACACCAGACAGACAAGGACAACACAGACAACATACAAGACGGCCACAGGACGTAAACAAAACATTTATTTACAAGTAGCGAACAACACTAGACGGACAACAGTAAAACAACTAAGCGGGGGCCCAAACGTGCACACCACTCGGAACACTTCCTTCCGGAGTGAGCCGATGTGGAAATAAGCTAATGTGACTGGTGGAACAAATATTGATGTGATGCGTGATCATCTGGTCCAACACGTGAATGCTTGGTATAGTCTCGTTTGTATGAACTTCCTAGAAAACTTCACACATCCAAAAGTTCGAAGATACTGGTGGTCGGTGGTAGAGCTGAAGGGCTCTCTCTTGTCATCAACAAACACGTTAATTTCAGTCACCTGTCTGTTCATTTAGAGTCGTCTTCATTCCTACAAATGTCAGATTTATTAAAAAAAAAATATCAATGTCTTCCTCGCAGTAATCTGTCTGTAAGGTTATCTTCGGCAATGGTATTGTTTCAACAAAAAATTAGGAGTTCTCTGCAGCATCAGTTCCTTTTAAAAAACTGCTCAATTATTGAGATTTGTCAATTACTTTTCTTCTTTCAACTTTTCCTCGACAAGCAACTCGTCTTTGAACAAATCGCAAGATGCCATCCCAAGGACTAGCTACAGAAACATGAAATTCCTAGAAAAATACCGACCATGATATTGTGTCAAGTTTACATCAAATCGCGTCTTCAATTAGCCAAGACACTGGTTCGTTGTGTGTTATGAGTCTCGTGTCTCTTTTCCGCTGTTAGTAAGTAGGTGTTCTGAGACGTCCATCACAAAAAATTTCAAAATCCTTCTTACCTTACTCGTCGTTCCTCATGGAAAGGAAGGAAACCCCTCTGGTGGTTAATCAAGATCCAAGGGATGGTTAACACAAAACCCAGTGGACCTAATGACATGATTTACAACACACTGATAGCAGTGGTGGCACCTCAGGACGAGAGTGACCTCACAACAGTGACCTCTCTTCAAGATCACATCTCGAATGTGACATTCACCCGTGGTGCTAACTTCCGGTATATTATTATCTCTCTGCGCCATACTGTACCAGTGACCATTGACTATTTCAGATCATATGATGAGAGATATCAAAATGAAATTAAGTTTAAATAGACAATTCATTAAATCAAACAACAATAACCAGTATACAACCAAAATCATTGCAGGTATTTTTATGACCCCCTTGATTGTTGAATATTTAAAATCAGTTCCTGATAACATTGGGCTACGAAACTGCAAAGTATTCTGAAGGATTACCTGGAATTAGGGCTAAAAAAGGGTATTTTTTTTACTGTTTATCAAACCTTTGCCTCGACTTATTTTTAGAGACAGAAAGGCACTTTCCGAAGCTTCCCGTAAACCTGCGGGGTTGATAACTCACCCAGGGGGTGATATATCACCCACTGAGGGATATCTCACCCGTGATGTGATATCACTTATGGAAGTGATATTTTACTCACAGGGTGATATCTCAACTGTGGGGTGACACCTCACCTGTGGGCTGATATCCCACCAGTGGGGTGACATCCCACCTGTGGGGTGACACCTCACCCGTGAGGGTGATATTCCACCCATGTGGCAACACCTCACCCATGGGATGATGGGGTGGCAACACCTCACCCACCGGGTGATGGAGGTGACACCTCACCCGTGGGGTGATGTGGGTGACACCTCACCCGTGGGGTGATGGGGGTGACACCTCACCTGTGGGGTGATGGGGTGATATTTCACCCGAGGGGTGACAGTGACATCTCACCTGTAGAATGATGCCTTACCTTTGTTGGGTCCAATTCCAAGGCCGTTGGCTGCCTTCGGTGTACTGGTAGTGGTAGTAGAGGTAGAAGTGGTGGTAGTAATAGTAACATTAGTAGTAGCATTAGTGGCGGTCGCAGCAGTAGTAGCAGTCGAATTAGTACTACTACTATTAGTAGCGTACAGTTCCGGGAGTGGTAGTAGTAGCAGTCGAGTTAGCAGTGCTGTTGGTCCCACTAGATGTTGTTGTCTGTGATGTGGATGAAGATGTGGTGTTGGAGGATGATGTGCCGACAGCGGTGGAACCCGTCGTGGTGGAACCACTGGTGCTGTTGGAACTGGAGGTGGAAGTGCTACCACCTGTTGTGGAACTGGTTGCATTTGTGGGCCTGGTGGAATTTGTGGAACTGGTTGCATTTGTGGAACTGGTTGAATTTGTGGAACTTGTGGAGCTGTTCGTGAAGCCAGGTGAGACGGAGGCGGAAGTTGTGGATCCTAATGGTGTCGAAATAAGAAAAAGGTTATGTAGAAGATGTCTGAATAATAATAATAATAATAATAATAATAATAATAATAATAATAATAATAATAATAATAATAATAATAATAATAATAATAATTATTATTATTATTACCATCCAGTCGAACTGGAGGATTATGATAGACCCCCCCAAAAAATCAAAAAAATAATAATAAATAATAATTATTTCATTAATAACTGCAGAGCACATTTTTAAAAAAAAATGACAATAACAAAAGTGATTTGATTAAAGATTGTAGAGCTTATTTTAGAAAACTGATGATAATAGTTATATTGTTTGGTGATTACAGATCATTTTTAAAATAATAATAATAATAATAATAATAATAATAATAATAATAATAATAATAATAATAATAATAATAATAATAATAATTCGACTGGGTGATATTTATAGTGTGGGCCTATTATTATTATTTTTTTTTTCTATCACAGTCCTCCAATTCGACTGGGTGGTATTTATAGTGTGGGGTTCCGGGTTGCATCCTGCCTCCTTAGGAGTCCATCACTTTTCTTACTATGTGTGCCGTGTGATCCTAGAAAAGGCACACATAGTAAGAAAAGTGATGGACTCCTAAGGAGCAGGATGCAACCTGGAACCCCACACTATAAATACCACCCAGTCGAATTGGAGGACTGTGATAGAACAAAAAAAAATAAATAATAATAATAATAATAATATAATAATAATAATAATAATAATAATAATAATAATAATAATAATAATAGGCCCACACTATAAATACCACCCAGTCGAATTGGAGGACTGTGATAGAACAAAAAAAAATAAATAATAATATAATAATAATAATAATAATAATAATAATAATAATAATAATAATAATAATAATAATAATAATAGGCCCACACTATAAATACCACCCAGTCGAATTGGAGGACTGTGATAGAGCAAAAAAATAATAATAATAAGCATGTTTTAAAAAATCAGTTATTGTATTACGAATTGCAGAGCATTCTTAAATAAAAACCTTAATAATTATTTTACTAGTAACTATAGAGCATATTTATTCAAAAAAATTACATTTACCACTTTTATCATGTTAGTGATTGTAAGGCATATTTACACAAATGTTATAATTTTTTATAATGACTGTAGAACGTATTTAAAAAATAATAATAACTGATATTTTATCAGTGAATGGGGAGAATATTTAAACAAAAATTATAATACTATTTCATTAGTGATTGCAGAGCGAATTTACACAAAAATAAAAATAATTATTTTATTAGTGACTGTAGAGTGTATTTAAGCATAAGTTAAAATACTATTTTTTTAGTGGTTGCATTTAATAAAAAATTATAACATTTATTCTAATATGCATTATAGAGTATATTTAAAACAAAAACAACTTATTTTACACATAGCAATTTAGACCAGACTCTAAGAGATTAATCCATTGACCCTTCACTGACCAAGGCAGTGAATCAGCGAATCATGTACCTGAAAGTTGGTCCACTGGAGTGAGCCGCACAGCATACTCGATTCCTCGAAAACATGTTTTATGCTTTTCGTTGAGATACATCGAAATCCGAGTCCCCGTTCTCGAGGTATTTTGTTTGTGGAGGAAGGTGCGAGCGAAATACACATATGTACAAACACACCAATAATAATAATGGTAAATTGAAGTCCTGATTATCCTAGGTGTTATTCCTAAGCACTTCGATTGACGAGAGAGAGAGAGAGAGAGAGAGAGAGAGAGAGAGAGAGAGACCTTACCTTACCTTACAGACCTTACATCTTGTTCGGGTTGCCCCAGGTCCCTCAGTGTGAGGCACCTCTAATGCCTACCAGAGAGTTGCCAGTACATCTTCCGGTATATTTTGCATCTTCCAATCTTGGATGGTCTGGGATGCAGCTTAGATATTTGTCGAGCTTATTCTTAAACACATCTACGCTCACTCCTGATATATTCCTCAGATGAGCTGGCAACGCATTGAATAGACGCTTCTGCATTATCGATGCTGGTGCGTAGTGGATTAATGTCCTGTGTGCTTTCCTTATTTTTTCTGGTGTAGTTTTGGGCACTATTAATCTACCTCTGCTTGCTCTTTCTGATATTTTTAGCTCCATGATGTTTTCGGCTATTCCTCCTATCTGTTTCCCATGCCTAATTAATTTCATGTAGCCGCTCTTCTTCCTTTCTTAGACTAGTATAAATTTTACAAGGGATTGCGTAGTCTTTCCCAGTAGTCAAGATCCTTAACTTCTTCTATTCTAGCTGTAAAGGACCTTTGTACACTCTCTATTTGTGCAATATCCTTTTGATAGTGTGGGTACCATATCATATATTGAAATATTCAAGTGGTCTACGAACATATATTTTATAAAGCATAATCATGTGTTCAGCTTTTCTTGTTTTGAAGTGCCGTAACAACATTCCCATTTTTCCTTTACATTTTGCCAATAGAATTGCTATTAGATCATTGCATAACATGTTCCTATTCATCATCACACCAAGGTCTTTAACTGCTTCCTTATTTGTGATTGTCTCATTTTTAGGTCCCCTATATGCATATAGCTTTCCTTCTCTGTCTCCAAGTACAGAGAGAGAGAGAGGGACAGATAAACAGAAATAAAGAGTAAGAGACAAGATATAAAGACCGAGCGAGAGAGAGAGAGCGAAAGAGAGAGAGATGACATTTAGTCGAGATGAGGTCGAATAGAGAGGAAAACGAAGAGAGAGAGAGAGAGAGAGAGAGAGAGAGAGAGAGAGAGATGAAGTCAAGTAGAGATAAAGTCGAGTAGAGAGAAAAACGAATAGAGAGAGAGAGAGAGAGAGAGAGAGAGAGAGAGAGAGAGTAGAGATGGTAAAAGATGTAAAGAGAGAGAGAGAGAGAGAGAGAGAGAGTAGAGATAGTAAAAGATGTAAGAGAGAGAGAGAGGGAGAGAGAGAGATGGTAAAAGATGTAAGAGAGAGAGAGAGATAACGTCAGCAGCCGCAGTGTTAAACATGACCTGAGCCGTTGTCATGACGATTAGGCCGAAGCTGTCTGCTATCGCCACCCCCCTCCCCGCCCCCCATCGGGATTACTAAACCTTGCCTCTTGTTTGCTCCGGTCTCGAGAAGCATCGCGGCTCAGCATCTCAGAGCATATGTCCATATATTCCTTTTTTAACACGAGAAGGGGGTCTGCTTACGGGATTTAAATGCCAAGGCAATTACTGGATCCTTTTTTCTACGGGGAACGTGAAATTATGTACGTATATGTAAATACAAAAGTATACAAACAAAATCATATATATATCTGTTTAAAAAATCACAGTAGATGCACGTGACTTCATAAATAAGCGAATCCCACAGGAAAATGATAGTCAGAAATCCAAGCGCTTTCGTCTTTACTAAGACATTGTCAAGGAGCTAATGAAATACAATTGGAGAGAAAGGTCTCAGGTACACAACAAGATCAAGAATACCAGATGGTTAATTGTCGAAAGGGTAAAAATTAAAAGAGATAATCCAGGATTATCGGATATCACACGGTCACAAACCTAAACAGATGTGACCCTAACCGAAATTACAAAGTATCTTTAAAGTCCAAAACATGTAAAAACTTAATATATTAATTTTGTTGCTTATATTTATCTACAACTTTTTTCATTATGAAAGCATCAAGTTTAAATAAACCAAGACTTAAATACCCAAGGACTTTAGTAAATGTGGCATGGAAAAGAGCTAGAAAAACATTTTATTCAACTGATGACAAACTTGAATTTAGTAAGCATAACATTCTAAAATTACCCTATGATGAAAGGTTTTTAGATATTCCTAGAATTTTAAAGCTTTATAACATAAATGTTGTTTTCAGTAAAATTAATGTCAAGAGTTTAGTAATCAAAAATTCTCCTAAAGATCTTCCAGACTGCATATATGAAATTCCTTGCAAAAATTGTGATAAAGTCTATTACGGACAGACCGGTAAATCTCTTTCACAACGTCTCAAACAGCATCAATATTCTGTGATAACTGGGCAAATATCGAATGCATTATTCGTACATATGAGAGATTTAGATCATCCTCGTAACTGGAGTCAAGCAAGAGACTTAATCCCATGTAATGACACAGTTAAAAGGAATATCATTGAATCTTGTTTCATCAAGTCAAATAATAGAAATGTTCTAAATTTAAGTCATGGTTTATTTAAACTTGATGCTTTCATAATGAAAAAAGTTGTAGATAAATATAAGCAACAAAATTAAATATATTCAGTTTTTACATGTTTTGGACTGTAAAGATACTTTGTAATTTCGGTTAGGTCAAATCTGTTTAGGTTTGTGGACGGTGGTGATATCCGATAATCCTGGATTATCTCTTTTAATTTTTACCCTTTCGACAATTAACCATCTGGTATTCTTGATCTTGTTGTGTACCTGAGACCTTTCTCTCCAATTGTATTTCATTAGCTGCTTGACAATGTCTTAGTAAAGACGAAAGCGCTTGGATTTCTGACTATCATTTTCCTGTGGGATTCGCTTATATATATGTGTATGTATGTGTGTGTTTGTGTCCCCATATTACATGTTTATATATGTTTATTTGTATATGTAATATATATATATATATATATATATATATATATATATATATATATATATATATATATATGCATATGCATATATATATATATATATATATATATATATATATACATGTATTTACATATACATATAATACATCAAAACCTAATCATTCTTCACACTGATTTCTCGTCTTACAAACCCTTTTGATGATCTCATAACTTGCCAAACAGTCAAATCCAAAGTTATCCCATCAACTGCAGATTCGAAGATGAAACCACTGTACAGAAAACTTCCAAAGCATCAGGTAGCGACAACATTTCCAGTGCTTTCTGGATATCGAAGGCATTCAGTTCCAACAAAAATTTTTCCTAAATATTCCCCCAATCTATCTACCATATTATTTGGAAGCTTGAATTTCAAGTCAATTTGGGTTGTGGATTTGATCCATATGAATAGGGTTCACCTTAATCATAATAATAATATTATATTATTATTATTAATGTAATAATAATATAATATTAATATTATTATTTTATTATATTATCAATAAGGTGATATAAATAATATAATATATATTATTATTATTATATTATATATCACCTTATAATAATAATAATATATAATTATTATTATTATTATTATTATTATTATATATATATATATAATATAATAACATATAAATACATAATAATAATAATAATAATAATAATAAAATCAGCTTACAGAGAGAGACCACAAGTTACAGGAAAAGGTGATGAATAAATGACCGTATAAATATACAAATATTTGTTCTTTATACAACCGTCGACAGAGACCATTACTCTACCTTGTAAAATTCTTTACTATATCTTTTAAATTTCTTTACTCGTTTCTCAGAAATTGGGGAGACCACGTTGGGGCGAAGGGCGTCTGGTGTCGGTGACCTGAGGACGTATAGGTGTGCCCAAGGATGAATAGATCTGCCTCACTTTGGCAGCTGGGTTGTAAAAGTTTGCTCTCCCGATACAAACGACAAGGGAGTATCCAAACTTCTTGGGAAGTTTGAACGTAGAGAGAGAGAGAGAGAGAGAGAGAGAGATAGAGAGAGAGAGAAGAGAGAGAGAGAGAGACTCAACTTGGGTGTTATTCACATCAGCTTCAATTGAGAGAGAGAGAGAGAGAGAGAGAGAGAGAGAGAGCCTACTCCATCCTCCAAGACGGTAAAAGTACAAGAATCAAGTACGACAATTTTACAGAGCAAAGAATATTTGGAGATATTTTGAATTTCTCTCTCTCTCTCTCTCTCTCTCTCTCTCTCTCTCTCTCTCTCTCTCTCTCTCCAGTATTGAAACCTTGCGCCCTTAATCGAACATTGTTTCAAACTGGTAGAGAATCTGGAGAGGACAATGAGGAGGAGGAGGAGGAGGAGGAGGAGGAGGAGGAGGAGGAGGAGGAGGAGGAGGAGGAGGAAGGGGGGTGTAACGCCCCAAAGGGACAACTGTGTGAAACCCAAATCGCTTTAATTAACCAACTTCAAAGAATATTAAATCAAAATAACTCTTCAAAATATGAATCAATAACGCTTTGGCTTCCATTAACATCACAAATGGCGAAAAGTTTCCTTGATTAACATTATGAATTGATTTATTGTAAAATTAATTAATATTCCCATATCTGTAAGCACTTCGGTATCCATCTCACCTATCGATTTTGAATGAAACGAAATATAAGATTTAGTTCTAGGGCCAAGCGCTGGGACCTACTATAATGACGAGTTGGGGGGGTCAGCAAGATGGAGTAATGCCTACCTGCGGGCATTGGCGGGGGTTCCTGACCGGTGACGATGGCCTTGCGTACGTCCACCAAGTACTTGTCCAGGTCACAATAGCAGAAATTGGGTCTGTAGTTTATCGGCCTCCACTGGAGCCATCCATTCCGTCACCAGAGCCAGGCCGATGACGACGGCTGCCATCCATCCGGCTGAAAAAAAATAATAATAATATAATAATAATAATAATAATAATAATAATAATAATAATATAATAATAATAATAATAATAAATAATAGTAATAATCCTAAGAAAAATCATAATCACATGAGTCAATAGAATGGAAAGGTAAATCCACAGTGATATGTCTGTTTGGTTTTGCTATTAAAATATATAAAGCAGATTTAAAATAACAAAACCAAAGAGACATATCACTGTGGATTTACTTTCCCAATAATAATAATAATATAATAATAATAATAATAATAATAATAATAATAATAATAATAATAATAATAATAATAATATAGAAGAAGATTGGTCAACATCTGGAATGAGAGGAATAACACCCCCCAAACGAGCAGAGGCTGCAGACCGAGTAAGGAACATAAAGAAAAAGAACTGGCTCTCCCAACAGAAAGAGAAGAACTGGAAAGGGAAATGTCCACACGACAACGAATTACACGAAGACGAACTGAGAGACGATGCCACAGAAGACGACAGGGAGGATGAGGTATCAAACAACGACACACGAAGAAACACCGACGAAGTAACAGAGAGGACGGAATGGGTAGAAAAGATTAGACAATGGATGGAGCCAGATACAGAGAGAACAAAGATCCCTCCATGAAAGCCTACAACACCAAGAAATAAGGGAGAAAACAAGTGAGGTTCAATGAAATAATGGGCCTAATACACACCACCAGTATCACAGAAACAAATAACTTGACATATGCAGGAGCAAGATTAGTAGCAGAACTGATGGGATTCGAACACCAACACCACCGTCACAACCAACCCAACGAAACCAAAACAGCAACCTCCTTGGAAAAGGCGCCTGGAAAAGCAAATCATGGTGATGAGATCTGACTTGAGTAAACTGAAAGAGATGGCAGAAAAAAGGCTAAGAAGCAAGAAAACAAGGGAGGAACTCAACGAGAAATACAAAGTACAAGAGAGGGGACTAAACAACACAATAGAAGATGTAAAAACAGAGGCTTAAGGCCAAAGCACACAAGATCCCATGAACAGGAATAAGGGATACCAACAGAACAAACTATTCGCAACCAACCAGAAAAGACTATACAGCCAACTAAGAGGGGAAGACAACCACCCAGAAATTCCTGAAGCCGAACCAAGTAAGAGACTCTGGGAAAACATATGGAGCAATCCAGTATCACACAACAAACATGCAACATGGCTCCAGGAAGTCAAGGAAGAAGAAGAAACAGGGAGAATAAAACAAAGATCACAGAGATCACGACAGACACAGTCAGACACCAACTAAAAGTTTAAAAATTGCCAAACTGGAAAGCCCAGGTTCCGATGAAGTCCAGGGATACTGGCTCAAAAACTTCAAGGCCCTACACCCACGAATAGCAGAACAAACTCCAGCATTGTATCTCAAATCACCAAGCACCCAAATGGATGACCACAGGAAGAACATCCTTAGTACAAAAAGACAAGAGTAAGGGAAATATAGCCAGTAACTACAGGCCTATCACCTGCATACCAATAATGTGGAAGTTACTAACAGGTATCATCAGTGAAAGGCTATACAACTACCTAGAGGAGACAAACACCATCCCCCACCAACAGAAAGGCTGCAGAAGGAAATGTAGGGGCACAAAAGACCAGCTCCTGATAGACAAAATGGTAATGAAGAACAGTAGGAGAAGGAAAACCAACCTAAGCATGGCATGGATAGACTACAAGAAAGCCTTCGACATGATAACACACACATGGCTAATAGAATGCCTGAAAATATATGGGGCAGAGGGAAAACACATCAGCTCCTCAAAAATACAATGCCACAACTGGAATTTTACAATACTTACAAGCTCTGGAATAAGACTAGCAGAGGTTAATTATCAGGCGGAGAGGGATCTTCCAGGGCGACTCACTGTCCCCACTACTCTTCGTAGTAGCCATGATTCCCATGACAAAAGTGCTACAGAAGATGGATGCCGGGTACCAACTCAAGAAAAGAGGCAACAGAATTAAACCATTCTGATGTTCATGGACGACATCAAGCTGTATGGTAAGAGCATCAAGGAAATAGATACCCTAATCCAGACTTGGTTAAGGATTAGTATTCTTGGGGACATCGAAGGATGGAGTTTGGAATAGAAAAAATGCGCCTTAGTCAACATACAAAAAGGCAAAGTAACGAGAACTGAAGGGATAAAGCTACCAGATGGAGCAACATCAAACACATCGATGAGACAGGATACAAATACCTGGGAATAATGGAAGGAGGAGATATAAAACACCAAGAGATGAAGGACACGATCAGGAAAGAATATATGCAGAGACTCAAGGCGATACTCAGGTCAAAACTCAACTAACGCCGGAAATATGATAAAAGCCATAAACACATTATGGGCAGTGCCAGTAATCAGATACAGCGCAGGAATAGTGGAATGGACAAAGGCAGAACTCCGCACCATAGATCAGAAAACCAGGAAACAAATGACAATACACAAAGCACTACACCCAAGAGCAAATACGGACAGGACTATACATAACACGAAAGGAAGGAGGGGAGGGAGGGACTACTAAGTATAGAGGACTGCGTCAACATCGAAAACAGAGCACTGGGGCAATATCTGAAAACCAGTGAAGACGAGTGGCTAAAGAGTGCATGGGAAGAAGGGACTAATCAAAGTAGACGAAGACCCAGAATATACAGAGCAGGAGAAAGACAGAAAGAACAGAGGACTGGCACAACAAACCAATGCACGGACAATACATGAGACAGACTAAAGAACTAGCCAGCGATGACAATTGGCAATGGCTACAGAGGGGAGAGCTAAAGAAGGAAACTGAAGGAATGATAACAGCGGCACAAGATCAGGCCCTAAGAACCAGATATGTTCAAAGTACGATAGACGGAAATAACATCTTCTCCATATGTAGGAAGTGCAATACGAAAAATGAAACCATAAACCACATAGCAAGTGAATGCCCGGCACTTGCACAGAACCAGTACAAAAAGAGGCATGATTCAGTGGCAAAAGCCCTCCACTGGAGCCTGTGCAAGAAACATCAGCTACCTTGCAGTAATAAGTGGTACGAGCACCAACCTGAAGGAGTGATAGAAAACGATCAGGCAAAGATCCTCTGGGACTATGGTATCAGAACGGATAGGGTGATACGTGCAAATAGACCAGACGTGACGTTGATTGACAAAGTCAAGAAGAAAGTATCACTCATTGATGTCGCAATACCATGGGACACCAGAGTTGAAGAGAAAGAGAGGGAAAAAATGGATAAGTATCAAGATCTGAAAATAGAAATAAGAAGGATATGGGATATGCCAGTGGAAATCGTACCCATAATCATAGGAGCACTAGGCACGATCCCAAGATCCCTGAAAAGGAATCTAGAAAAACTAGAGGCTGAAGTAGCTCCAGGACTCATGCAGAAGAGTGTGATCCTAGAAACGGCACACAGTAAGAAAGAAAAAGAAGTGGACTCCTAAGGAGGCAGGATGCCAACCGGAACCCCACACTATAAATACCACCCAGTCGAATTGGAAGACTGTGATAGAGCAAAAAAAAAAAAAAAAAAAAAAAAAAAAATAAATAATAATAATAATAATAATAATAATAATAATAATAATAATAATAATAATAATAATAATAATAATAATAATAATAATAATAATAATAATACAGAAGATGGATGCCGGGTACCATCTCAAGAAAAGAGGCAACAGAATTAACCATCTGATGTTCATGGACGACATCAAGCTGTATGGTAAGAGCATCAAGGAAATAGATGCCCTAAACCAGACTGTAAGGATTGGATCTGGCGACATCAGGATGGAGTTTGGAATAGAATTATGCGCTTTTGTCAACATACTAAAGGGCAAAGTAACAAGAACTGAAGGGATAAAGCTACCAGATGGGAGCAACATCAAACACATAAGATGAGACTGGATACAAATACCTAGGAATAATGGAAGGAGGGGATATAAAACACCAAGAGATGAAGGAAACGATCAGGAAAGAATATATGCAGGGACTCAAGGCGATACTCAAGTCAAAACTCAACGCCGGAAATATGATAAAAGCCATAAACACATGAGCAGTGCCAGTAATCAGATACAGCGCAGGAATGGTGGAATGGACGAAGGCAGAACTCCGCACCATAGATCAGAAAACCAGGAAACATATGACAATACACAAAGCACTACACCCAAGAGCAAATACGGACAGACTATACATAACACGAACGGAAGGAGGGAGAGGACTACTAAGCATAGAGGACTGCGTCAACATCAACATCGAAAACAGAGCACTTGGGCAATATCTGAAAACCAGTGAAGACGAGTGGCTAAAGAGTGCATGGGAAGAAGGACTGATAAAAGTAGACGAAGACCCAGAGATATACAGAGACAGGAGAATAACAAACAGAACAGAGGACTGGCACAGCAATCCAATGCACGGACAATACATGAGACAGACTAAAGAACTAGCCAACGATGACACATGGCAATGGCTACAGAGGGGAGAGCTAAAGAAGGAAACTGAAGGAATGATAACAGCGGCACAAGATCAGGCCCTAAGAACCAGATATGTTCAAAGGACGGAAATAACAACTCTCCCATATGTAGGAAGTGCAATACGAAAAATGAAACCATAAACCACATAGCAAGCGAATGTCCGGCACTTGCACAGATCCAGTACAAAAAGAGGCATGATTCAGTGGCAAAAGCCCTCCACTGGAGCCTGTGCAAGAAACATCAGCTACCTTGCAGTAATAAGTGGTACGAGCACCAACCTGAAGGAGTGATAGAAAACGATCAGGCAAAGATCCTCTGGGACTATGGTATCAGAACGGATAGGGTGATACGTGCAAATAGACCAGACGTGACGTTGATTGACAAAATCAAGAAGAAAGTATCACTCATTGATGTCGCAATACCATGGGACACCAGAGTTGAAGAGAAAGAAAGGGAAAAAATGGATAAGTATCAAGATCTGAAAATAGAAATAAGAAGGATATGGGATATGCCAGTGGAAATTGTACCCATAATCATAGGAACACTAGGCACGATCCCAAGATCCCTGAAAAGGAATCTAGAAAAACTAGAGGCCGAAGTAGCTCCAGGACTCATGCAGAAGAGAGTGATCCTAGAAACGGCGCACATAGTAAGAAAAGTGATGGACTCCTAAGGAGGCAGGATGCAACCCGGAACCCCACACAATAAATACCACCCAGTCAAATTGGAGGACTGTGATGACAAAAAAAAAAGATAATAATAATAATAATAATAATAATAATAATAATAATAATAATAATAATAATAATAATAATAATATAATAATAATAATATAATAAAACTAGAGGCTTGAAGTAGCTCCAGGACTCATGCAAAAGTGTGATCCTAGAAACGGCGCACATTGTAAGAAATGTGATGGACTCCTAAGGAGGCAGGATGCAACCCGGAACCCCACACTATAAATACCACCCAGTCGAATCGGAGGACTGTGATAAAGCAAAAAGAAAAAAAAGAAAAAAAAAATAAATAAATAATAATAAAATCATAATAATAATAATAATAATAATACTAATAATAATAATAAATAATAATAATAATAGAGAAAGAATCTCTACAAGTGTAAAACGGTGCTGAAGTAGCCATTACTTTTAATAAAATGACAATAATAATAATAATAATGAAAAGACACAAAAATGGAAAGCATCTTCACGTTCGCTACAGTAATTATATATAAAGCAAACGTGGAATTTTTGAAACTGCCAGTGTATACTGCAACAGGCAAAAACTTCGTTTCATGGTGGGCCCCCAAAATGAAAATTGAAGCTTGTTAAAGGAAGCCTTTTCTCACTTCTGATCGAGTACATAAATAAAAAATAAATAAATAAATAAATAAATAAATAAATAAACTAAAATATGATACTAGCAGAAAATGAGAAGAAAAACTGAGGAAAGAGAGAAACAATTCACATAAATTTCAAGTAGAAAAACGAAAACAAAAACTGTATATAAATGACTCTGCTACACTTGAGAGCTGCTTATATATGTTTACATGGGATGGATGGGGGCGCCCTTGATTTGAGGGATGGAGTGTGATGAGAGGGTTCGGAAGGGGAGGGGAGGGGAGGGGAAGGGAGGGTGAGGAGGAACCGATGGGAAGAAGGGGGACTCACGGGGTGTTATACAACACAAGTGAAGGGGCGAGAAATGATGTTGATGGCAAATGAGATAATAAAACAGAAAGATTCAGTGTTTCTCGAATAGACAGCCATAAAAGATGTAAGGACGACGAGTTAATGTGAAAACTAAGGATGCTCTGAAGGAGGAGGAGGAGGAGGAGGAGGAGGAGGGGAGTAAAAAAAAAGGCTCAACTGCGGAGTCTAAGCATCCTTGAAAAGGGTGTCATTATCTTCAAAGGAAAGATGAAAACACTCCCCCTACTCAGAACCCTCTTTCCCTTCTCCCCCTTCCCCTTCTCCCCTTTCCCCCACCTCCAAACTATACCCACCCCCCCCCCCCAACCCCCCCCCCCCAACACCAACTCCAACACCTCCCTCCTCCACCTCACAAGGCCTAAAGTTATGCTCTGGCGTAGTTAAACTGAGATTCGATGTTTTGACACGAGCAACGAAAAGTGACGATTAACACAACACTAAGAGTGAGTGATGTTCACTTGTCATTTCGTCTATATATACTGACATCCTGAGATCTCCCTTTGATGTTAGTTCCTTCAAGTAATTAACGAAAGGAGATGTCGCCAGTGACATCGACTAATGACGTCCCCCGAGTTTTATCTTATATAAAAATATAGCGAAAATAAACCATAATAAAACTTTAACATCAAAGTACGTCACAAAGACATCGAGAAGTTCTTTTAAACTAGAATATATACATATATATATATATATATATATAATATATATATATATATTAGTATATATATTTATTATGTATTATATATATATATGTTATATTCAAATACGTTATATTTGTCTGTCTATCT
>NC_061093.1:56945852-56950852 GCF_015104395.2 Macrobrachium nipponense | reverse complement strand
TTGTAATTGTCCAATATCCTAAGCCTAATGAACAGAAGCTCGCTTACATTAACGTTAATTGTTCAAAACCACCAACACAAATGGATACACATCTTGGAAAATAGAGTGTGATCATTCGAAGGCATTTCTATATGACTAGAAGGGGTTTGGTATAGAATACAGGAACGCGAGAGATATAACCTTTCAAATTGGCCGAGTATCTGGGCTCGGCATCTATGAACAAAATTAATAAAGAGTATAGCAATCGATCGCACAGAACGTGTGTGACATTTTTCGTAATATCATGAATAGGGAACTTTCCTGACGAAGGTCCTATGCATTTATACTTATTCAAGTGTCTTAAGTAAGTTCCGAGCATGAATTTCGAAGCAAATGTTACAGCTGAACGATGAAACACTGGAAAATGTAGTTGTAATTTCAAAGAGAGATTGAAGAATTAAAAGGTACCGGGAGAGGAGAGGAGAGGATGGCAATACAAGTGAGACACTGCAAGACAGCGGTGACTCGGTGACCAGAAATTTTGAGATTTATCTGAATGAAGGGAAGGTTCTGAAGGAATAGGCGAGAAGAATACACATTCTTTTGTATAAATGCAAATGTGATAGAGGCAACTACAAGAATTACAGGGGCATAACATAGAACCTAGTATATACCACACAAAGAGCATGGCATGATTCTAATCTAGAAGGTAAGACAGATGACAGAGGGACTGATAGAAGAACAGAGCGCGTTTACACGAGGGAGAAGCTGTTTTGATCAAGGTGTATGAAATTATGTGACAAAAGTAGACAGAAAACGCTTACGACAGAGTCAGCAAAGTGAAAGTGTGAGAAATATGACGCAAAATATGAAGAGTGGAACAAATGCTTAGGATGATTTCTTGAACAGTTGAAAGTTGATTTCTCATAAAATATAAAGGTGACAATCACCTTGATTTTACACCTGTTTGGGAAAATGATTTAATGTTAGAAATTATATTTATGTATTATGTATGTATGTATGTATCTATATATATATTATATATATTATATATTATATATATAATATATATATATACATATATATATATATATATATATATATTATATATATATATATATATATATATATATATAATATATATATATATATATATATATACACATACTATATATTAATATATATATTTAATATAATATATTATATAATATATATATATCTTTAATAATATAATATAGTATATATATATATATTTATATATATACACTACAAAACATAGTATACATGTGTTTGTGTTTTGGAAAGGGTGAACAACATACTAAGCATTCACTTGCGTGTGACAGCGCACTTTCACGCTGGGCCCTAACCCTTCTTTTCACAAAAGGGGAAGGCAAAACTATCTAAAAACAAGGCGGCGATATCCTGCATTCTACACAATAAAAAGAAGCATAATCATAACTCTCATGTAGCACTTACCCCAACTTTTCCCATTCTTGCTTCTGGGTGGCGTGCCTAAATCACCCATGGCAGCTCTGTAAGGAGACAAAGACAGTGGTTGATTAACCTAAAAACAATTCACCCTGTATCTTGATTATTTATATTTCTGACTATTTACCAATTGATTTATTCATTTAACTTTTTTCTCTTATAATAACTGAACTCTTCTATCTGTATTTATTTCACCATTCTGTAACTTCTTTCAAATGTACGACATATTCTGAGGAAACTTGAATTTCAAGTTAATGGAACCTGTAGGCTTGCTCCATATGATTAAGATGTATATTTACTGATTAACCAATATATAGTATTAATGGCTAATAATATAATTAACTAATAATAATAATAGAATAACTTCGAATAATAATAATGATAATAATAATAATAATAATAATAATAATAATAATAATAATAATAATAACTAATCTCTCAGATAAACCTCATTCCTGCCTATGGAAGATTCTTCATCTGATGTTATCAAGGAAATGATAAGGCAAAAATATACTGAAATCTCGGATGATTTTAAAGATAAAACAGAAACGCATTCGAGACGAAGTAAATTATAATTTCAGTCAGGCAAGAACAAATATCAAACCTTAAATACAAACCGGAACTTTGAGCAGCAAAAGACACACGTGGGTAAAATGTCACCTGTCAAGGAAAGGTGGAGAGAGAGAGAGAGAGAGAGAGAGAGAGAGAGAGAGAGAGGAGAGAGAGAGAGAGAGATAATCTATATTTGGAACCGGTAAGGGCCGTTGCCTTCACCTAAATTCTTGAATGTCACAGCCGGAATTCTACACTACTAAATAACATTTTTGAATTTCTCTGGGCGAAACAAGACTCTCAGTTCATTCTCATAATTTATTTTGGTAATCAATAATAATAATAATAATCATAATAATAAGAACCAATAATAATACAATAATAATAATAATAATAATAATCAATAAGAATAATCAAAAATTAACTAATAATAATAATAATAATAATAATAATAATAGTGGAAAAATCTACATTGATATAAATATAATCCATATATATGTGTGATGAGATTGTTATTTATATAATATAATAATAATAATAATAATAATAATAATAATAATAATAATAATATGTTCTATTGAAGGAGATTGCTGCTTCAGCAATAGAACATATTTGAAAGAGGGTCTTCTACCTAAATAATAATAATGATACTAAAAACAGCTCCGTTTATAGGGACTAACTACTGCTTTTTCCTTCTATTTGCAACAGCTATTATATTACGCAAAATCATAACGAGGACAGCAGCAACAACAGCTATAAAAATAAGCAATAACTTTTGCCATACGTTTAATACCTGTACCCGCGAAAGAATTTATTTTTCGATATACATTCCGGATTCTGTGTAATCCGATTAACGCTCGAACCACCAATTTACACGTAGAAATTTGTGACCAAGCACCGGAAAAACGCAAGAGCTATTCTACAAAGGTGTTATTGCAAAACAAATACATAGCAGGATAGAACAGCATTCGGCCGTGATGCCGTGATGATCGGTAGTTTCTCGTCATTGGTATTTTTGTACCTAACCGTCTATGAGGCTCGTTCACTCGTCACTTGTTTCCTTCTTACCTGAATGTTATACTCAAGGCATAACATGTTTGTGATGTGCAGTAGTTGCAGACATGTTGATAAAACGACTTATTTTAGTGTGGATGCATCCTAATAAGTGATATGAGAGCTTTTACCCACAGCTATGCAAACCTTTCAGATAGAGGGGTTCAACACACAAACAAAAACGAACATTTAAAATAGAGCATTTTAATCATTTAGACATAAATTTACAGGCACAAATATCCGTGAATACTCTCACCTTGTTTTCACACAGCCATGCAAACCTTCCAGATAAGTGAGGTTCGTACACACAAACAAAACACGAAAAGTTTCATTCTGTTGTCTTTTAGGGGCTGGGGGTATGGATTCCCCTCACCACCTCCTCCTCCTCCTCCTTCTTCTTATTCTTCTTCTTCTTCTTCTGCTTCTTCTTCTTCTTCTTCTTCTTCTCCACCATTTCATCTTTATGAAGGCCGAGAAAATAGTCTGGGACATTCAGGTATAAGAGAACGGTTTGTGGGGCAACTTGGGACACTTAGGCGAGACAACATTCATTGGAAAGTTTTCTCGTTCCCAAATGCGCCCACATTTATACCACGGGTTCCCCCCACTACCCTCTCTCTCTCTCTCTCTCTCTCTCTCTCTCTCTCTCTCTCTCTCTTCTAAAATACGCGCATAATTAAAGGGAATATAAAAAAGGAATTCATCTTTCCCCACTGAGAATCCTGCGTCGTTAATTAGTTCCTTCCAAAACTAATCGAAGTCAGGGATATTTTCCACCCGGAATTAAAACTTGTGGAGAAAAAAATTTAAAAAGAAAAGTGTCGCGTATCTAATACAGGCGTATGAAGGCGCTCATATATATATACGCAAAATCACTTCTTTAAACGAGCATCCCAGAGTGCGTAGAAATCTAACCCATTAAGATTCTGAAGCACCATTCAGAGGAAGGTACGTGAGTCAGAATCAAAGATGGGTCAGTCAGTACAAAACAAGTGAAAAATGCTACGAAGTTTCTTCGATACGATTAAGTATATAATGCATTATGAAAACTCTCAGTCACGGCCCATTAAACTTTCAGCCACGGCCAGGTGGTGGCCTGTGTTGTTGACACCTACAGCAGTGACAGACGCATGATCATGGCTAACTATAACCTTAAAGTACAATAAAAAACTACTCGAGCTAGAGGGCTGCAATTTGGTCTGTTTGATGATTGGAAAGTGGACGATCAACATACCAATTTGCAGCTCTCTAACCTCAGTAGTTTTTAAGATCTGAAGACGGACAGTAAAAGTGTGGACAGACGGACATAGCCATCTCAATAGTTTTCTTTTACAGAAAACTGAAAAGTTAGTTGGGATTTTTATGAAGTGTGTGGACTCCTATCATGTCACTGAAACACCTTTTCTGTAATTGATGCCTGTCAAATTATATGATAAGGTAAGAATAAGCATCTCAATGGTTTTATTTTTCTAAAAATATCTTTATATTTCTTAATGTAACCTTAATCCCACTGAAGAGGTCAAAGGTCCTATACTAGAGAGAGAGAGAGAGAGAGAGAGAGAGAGAGAGAGAGAGAGAGAGAGAGCGCGCAAATAAGTACGTATTTACACCCAGACCCCACACTTGGGTAAATGAAACCACTGCACACAGGAAATTGCTCGTAACGACCGAGACACATAATTAAAAAAAAAAAGGAACAAAATATTAGCTAATGTTGTAACGCACTTCTTTCCCTCCGTCCCCACCCCCCCCCCCCCCCCCCCCTTCCCCCACCTTTTCAGCAACAGAAATTTGGTTAAAAATAGACAGGCAAAGGAAGGAAAACAAAAAACTTTATATATATAATATATATATATATATATATATATATATATATATATATATATATATATATATATATATATATATATATATAGTATATATATATA